>NC_057797.1:317350375-317393866 GCF_018294505.1 Triticum aestivum
GGGCGCGGGGGCGCGCGGTCGGATCCGGGCCCGGGCGGGCCTGCCTCGGGCCCCACGGGCCGCAGCGGGGAGGAGGGAGAGGCGCGGCTGAGGTGGTGCGCCTTGGTTGGGCGAGGTGGCGGTGGAGCTGATGTGGCGCGATGCGATTCGCCGGAGTGAGTTGGCGGCTGGACAGGTCCGACGCGGATGGACATGTCCAGCGGCGTGAGGAGGAAGAGTTAGGGTTTGATCTGCGCGGAAATTTCGGAGGAGAGCACATATATATAGGTAGAGGGAGCTAGGAGACTCCAAATGAGGTGCGGTTTTCGGCCACGCGGTCGTGATCGAACGACCGAAAGGATGGAGGGGGTTTGGATGGGTTTTGGGCCAATTTGGAGGGGTGTTGGGCTGCAACACACACGAGGCCTTTTCGGTTCCTCGGTTAACCGTTGGAGTATCAAACGAAGTCCAAATTGCACGAAACTTGACAGGTGGTCTACCGGTAGTAAACCAAGGCCGCTTGGCAAGTCTCGGTCCAATCCGAGAACGTTTAACACCCGCACATGAAAAGAGGTAAAAGGGGACACCGGAGGACATAGGAGCGCCGGAATGCAAAATAGACGATGGGGAAAATGCTCGGATGCATGAGACGAACATGTATGCAAATGCGATGCACATGATGACATGATATGAAATGCATGACACGCAAGCAAATCAGAAGGCAACAACAGCGAATAACTGGAAGACACCTGGCACAACGGTCTTAGGGTGTTACAACACTCCACCACTACGAGAGGATCTCGTCCCGAGATCTAGAATGGCACCGGAGGGAAAAGGAAGAGGAAGAGAAAAGGTAAAACTAAGTTGCTTCTTTGACAAACGAGTGAAACCAAATAACCTTGAGATGTTGAGCAAATTGAAAGAAAGAAATCAACGGTGATGAACGAAGTTGAAAGCACTCTGTTAAGAAAAAGGAAGAGAAAGAACCGATAAGGGTAGCACTCTGGTTGAAAAGAGATGAAAAACTTGATAAAATGGAAGAACTTGAGCAAAAGGCACAACACTCCGGTTAAATGGATAAGCACGTAAAGATCATGATCTTGACAAAACAAGAAGATGGGTTGAAGAGAGCAACCTCACAAAGCCTCCGGAACAAATGTAAGAATGGAATCAAAAGAACGAAGGAGAAAAACAACTTGTACAGAAAGGTGGTGGCCGGAAAAGCTTCCGGCAACCGCGCCCGCCAAGGCTGCCGCCGAGGGGGCGAGCGGGGGATCTGGCGATTGCACTGACGGCCCTGAGGCCGCAGGAGCGCTAGGCGCTGCACCGACCGCCAATCCCTCCGCCGCTGCCGCAGCGTCAGGCGCCGCCCCTCCTACCTGGCGCGCCAAAGATGTCGGGGGACGCTGACCCACGAACACCTATGGGGCCGGCTGGCCGGGCCCCTTTCGGTTCGGTGGGGGGGGGGCGGAGACCGCGCGAAGAGCAGATCGAGGCGAGCCACACGGGCGGTTTTACCCAGCTTCGGGCCGCACGGATGCGTAAAACCCTACTGCTGCTTGTTTGTGTGTATTGGATTCTTGCTCGGGAGCGATGGACGCTGCCAGACTGAGCGCGAGGGTGTGCCTGATGTTTCGAACGAGCCGAACCTCCTCTACGTTGCGCAGGGGCCTCCTTTTATACGCTAAAGGGGTCACCGACAGGTGGCAATGCAGAGGAGGGTAAAAACGTAAAAAGCTAGGTAGTTGGTACAGTTGCTTGTACAGTGCACCCTACCTAACTCTGACGGCAGGGGACAAGGGCATTAAATGCCCGTCTGAGTCGCCCGAACGGTGCAGAGAAGGACCGTTAGGGGCGCCATCATTCGCCACGATGGCGATCTTGTCAGCGCCTGCTTGCCACCTCACACCCCTAGCTGCACGGCCCCCTGCCGCGTGTGATTGGGAGGGTTCCAGAGCGACACGTAGGCAGGTGGGCTGGAGCACGGGCACGAAGTGGAGGTTTCCCGCGGCAAGCTCCTTGCCGCGGTCGTCATCTTGTCGCTGCTGCTATCTCGTCGGGCCCGGAAGCTTGTTGCTCGCCGGGCTCCGAGGTACCTTGGCCAGTCTTCCCGGCAAGCTTCCCTTGCCGGGGCCTTGTCGCCTTGCCGGAGCGCGTGGCGCGTCGCGGCAAGTTCCTTGGTATGCCTTGAGTGGCCTTCCCGGCAAGCTCCTCTTGCCGGGGTCGTGTTTCCTTCCCGGCCAGCTTCTCTTGCCGCGGCCTGGGTTTGAGTACTTTGCTCTTGAATGGTCTTCAAAGTAGTCGCGGAGGATCTTGGCGGTCACCCAGCAAGCCTTGCCGCGGGATGCTGCGACTGCCCGTGCACAAGTTCGGGGTAATAGGGTACCCCTACTCTAGTACACCGACAGGAGCCCCCGGGCCTGGGCCAGACACGGTGCCGAGCGCTGTTGGGCCAGGCCCAAAACAGTGCACGGACATGCGCGGCCTAGGTTACGCCGCATATCTCTCCGCTTCCACCACGCACGCCCAAAACGGCACGCGTCAAACGCGGCATCGTGGGCGACGTGGGCGGCGTGCGTGGGGCTAAGCCCCGCGAGCATGCATCGAGCCATGATGAAGGGGATGGTTCACGCCCTCCTACCTAAACGGAGGTGGCATGGGGGCGTGGTGCATTTACTATACGAGGCCGGTGTGTGGTTTTCGAGGCGCCCAATCCCCGTGATCACGGGGTGGGGCGAGGCCGCTTCATTCGTCGCCTCGGTTCTGCACCTCCGCCATGCGGCTCTCATGCACTTGGGGTCGCTGACGGTGGGAGCGGGAGACGCGAGCAGAGGCAACGGGCCGGCCCCGACTCCCTGTTCCTCCCGTGCCTTGATTCGCTGAGCGGGGCAGCTGCGCCCCCACCTCGCTCCTTTATAAAGAGCGGGAGGGGAGCACAGAAGCCCGGACTCTCTCATCTCCTCCTTTCTTTAGCTTCTGCTCCCCTTTCCCCGACTAGGCGTCGGGCGCCGCGGGGCACGGCACCGGCGACCCCATCATCCGTGTTGCCGGCGCCTTGAACTCCCCGGGGTCGTCTCCTTGGGCGGCTGGCATAGTGAGGTTGCGGAAGGGGAAGAGGGCTGGCGACAAGGCCGTCAGGTCGGAGTGCGAGGGCGTGGTGCCCTCGATAGCGTGCTGACGTCCTGTCGCCCCATCTTCGAGCCCCGCTTCCAGCGCCACCATCACCGTCTAGCCTTCGGACGGCCCCCGAGATGTTCTCTTGGTGTCTTCTGGCACCCGTAGTTCGCCTAGGCGCTCCTTTTGCCCTTTTCGCCTCCTTGACCTGCCTCCTGTAGAGAGGGACAGGAAAGGGATTACGGGCATCTTATTTTTTTAATTTGTAAGCCTTCGGGCCTTAGCTGCATTTAAAACTTGTAATCCTCTCTTTCATGTTTTTAATCCTCTATGGACTGTACCTGAGTGGGATGTTTTTTTTAATGAAAAGGGGATGCTTGCCGGGTTAGTTGTCTCGCGGGCTGAACCCACGCCAAGGAGCAAGTCCTTGGTATCCTCGGACAGACATTTCTTCTACCGGCAACAGGCCCTGCCGCCTTCCCACGTCGCTCGACCTTTCTCACGTCTTTGACGGAGCCGAGAACGAGGTAGGTGCGGTCTCCTTGTTTCGTCCCTTCGCTGCCGCGGCTGCGACCAAACTTGGCCCCCGGGAACGAGCTCCAGGGCCTAGAGTTGAGGGAGCACGGTAGTTTTCGGGAAGAAACGCGGTTTTGCATTCCCCAGTCCATAAGAGGATGCATGATGAGGGATGAAAGACTTATCTAATATCGCAGCCCCCGGCAACTCTGGCTTGCCGTGGGCGAATCTTGGCATTCGCAGGCCCCGGCAACACTGGCTTGCCGGGGCCTAGGTGCCGGTGCGCCCTTCTTCTCCCTTTCGTTCTCAAGCAGTCTAGCCAGGACGTGTGAGCCCTGCGAACGAAAGGAAAGTAAAGGGACGAAAACTCGACCTCTAAGCTAGGGGTTAGCCGCTGTTAGGCACTATCAACCCTAACCAAGGACGAGACTCAACCTAGCATGCATGCTCTAACCCCGGGGTGTCAGCGGTTCATTTACTGGTGCTCAGGGTCTGCGCCTGGCTCTGTACAAAGGATTACATGCAACAGCGGCAAGACTTGTACAGAAAGGTGGTTGCCGGAAAAGCTTCCGGCAACCGCGCCCGCCAAGGCTGCCGCCGAGGGGGCGGGCGGGGGATCTAGCGATCGCACTGACGGCCCTGAGGCCGTAGGAGCGCTAGGCGCTGCACCGACCGCCGATCCCTCCGCCGCTGCCGCAGCGTCAGGCGCCGCCCCCTCTACCTGGCGCGCCAAAGATGTCGGGGGACGCTGACCCACGAACACCTATGGGGCCGGCTGGCCGGGCCCCTTTCGGTTCGGTGGGGGGGCGGAGACCGCGCGAAGAGCAGATCGAGGCGAGGCACACGGGCAGTTTTACCCAGCTTCGGGCCGCACGGATGCGTAAAACCCTACTGCTGCTTGTTTGTGTGTATTGGATTCTTGCTCGGGAGCGATGGACGCTGCCAGACTGAGCGCGAGGGTGTGCCTGATGTTTCGAATGAGCCGAACCTCCTCTACGTTGCGCAGGGGCCTCCTTTTATACGCTAAAGGGGTCACTGACAGGTGGCAATGCAGAGGAGGGTAAAAACGTAAAAAGCAAGGTAGTTGGTACAGTTGCTTGTACAGTGCACCCTACCTAACTCTGACGGCAGGGGACAAGGGCATTAAATGCCCATCTGAGTCGCCCGAACAGTGTAGAGAAGGACCGTTAGGGGCGCCATCGTTCTCCACAATGGCGATCTTGTCAGCGCCTGCTTGCCACCTCGCACCCCTAGCTGCACGGCCCCCTGCCGCGTGTGCTTGGGAGGGTTCCAGAGCGACACGTAGGCAGGTGGGCTGGAGCGCGGGCACGAAGTGGAGGTTTCCCGCGGCAAGCTCCTTGCCACGGTCGTCATCTTGTCGCTGCTGCTATCTCGTCGGGCCCGGAAGCTTGTCGCTCGCCGGGCTCCGAGGTACCTTGGCCAGTCTTCCCGGCAAGCTCCTCTTGCCGGGGCCTTGTCTCCTTGCCGAAGTGCGTCGCGCGTCGCGGCAAGTTCCTTGGTATGCCTTGAGTGGCCTTCCCGGCAAGCTCCTCTTGCCGGGGTCGTGTTTCCTTCCCGGCCAGCTTCTCTTGCCGGGGCCTGGGTTTGAGTACTTTGCTCTTGAATGGTCTTCAAAGTAGCCGCGGAGGATCTTGGCGGTCACCCGGCAAGCCTTGCCGCGGGATGCTGCGACTGCCCGTGCACAAGTTCGGGGTAATAGGGTACCCCTACTCTAGTACACCGACATGAAGAATGCTTGAGCTCCCCTGAAAAGAATCTTGATGAACACTTTGAGAAGGAATTAAATCCTTTATGAACCATAATGTAGAGCCTCTATAAAGAACTCCGGATACAAAAGGATGATAAAAAGAGAGAGAAGTTGACAACACAAAGTGAATCCTTGCAATGATTAGATGGATCTTCGTGGTGATGTAATTGCGAGAGCTTGGGACTCCGGGAAAGAAAAATGAACAAATGAAATCAAGAATTTATTCATCATGAACAAACTCCGAAGAAAAAAATTGATCACTTGGATGAAACAAGAATAAGAATTACGTTATGCTTATCCTTCACCAATTTAAATTGATGACAAACAACGGATTTTGCATACTACTTATTCTCATAGAAAGGATTAAGATAGATATAGCGTAAACTTGAGGAGGTCTTGAACGATCCACCGGTAGGATTGAAAGAACGAATGAATTAATAATAGACCCAGAGAAGAGTAATCTTGAATGGACCACCGTAAGAATTTATAATGGAAGTAGCAAGGGAACAGTTCCCCGGGGAGAATTAAAAAAAACGACTGAAGACACTTGAGGGAATATAAATATATGAGAACAAAGAGATCACAATCTGATTAGAGAATATTTGAATGATGCACTGGTAAGATTTGGATAACGAGAGCTGAAAGCTGAAATGATTAATTCTGAGATGATGGGCTCTGGGGAATCAAACTGAAAAGACTCCTGATTTACTCCGGATGGGTGAAAAGAATTCTCACACTCGAAAACAATTATGAGAGGATGGCAACAAGCTAGATCCATGAATTTAGAAGAGAATGGAGCAAGGTTTAAGAGAAACTCTTCTTCGGTCTTCAAATCTGAGAAAGACAACAAAAAACACCACCATAAATTATTTAGACACTCTGGAAGAATCAAAAGCGAAGAAGTTGAGCCAACAATGAAAAGAATTTGACAGATCTTGGAGAAATACATATGACTGATGACAATTCATACTTACGTCAACTTTGAAAGATTTTGAGAATAGCTCCGGTAAAATTAGAAGAGTCGGGTAAGATCCTGGGAAAAGACCTATGGGTTAGGGCCCACTCAAAAGATACACCATAGAATGATTGCTAGAAAAGGAGATAGCACCAGTTGAATTAAATGGCTTGAATGAGATAACAACCTCGAAATAAGATGAACGGATCTTGAATGACAAGACGAGCCTTCTGAGATATCTTCAGCACTCCCGAACAAATGAATAGTGAGAAGTGAATGATTATGAGGTGCACCGGCACGAGAAAGTATTTGAAACGAGGAAAAGATATGATCAACACTGAAAAATTGCATTGAAAACACCGTGAAAGATAAGAGAAACAAAGAATGATAAACTTGATGCTCCCTTTATCATCTTCATGAGAATCACCGGATAAGAACATGAAGGAAAAGAATGGAGAGACTTGCATCGATAAAATGGATACTTGATTAAGAAATCTGAGTCCTTGAAGAAACAAAGGTGGGAGGGAGGGACAACAAAGACAACTTGGGATGGATGAAACGAACACCGTTGAGAAAACTGGGATTGGATCTTGCGGATGTTGAAAATGAACGGATCCACTTGAAGAGAGACACGCCGGCTGAAAAGGATTGACATGACAATCCCGATTATAATGAAGGATTAGTATTCACATATAAATATGAGAACACCGCTTAGGAAAGGTATGGAATCAACATTTTACTTCGAAGCAACTCGAATACCACAACTTAAAACAAAACAAAGGATTGGCTTGCAGAATAAGACGGAACAAACATATGATAGAGATTTCGTCCGAAGTTTCCGTGGTGGGGCCCACACTGGCTCGATCATACATCACCATCATGTACAAGGTAGTGCACATGACATACGAAGCATCCCTGAGTCAGCATAGCCAAGGACTCTTTAAGACACAACGAGACCACTGTAAACCAACCGTGGATAGGCGGACCACTAGACGTCGAACCCCAATTTCATATCATACATCTGTCGGAAAGATATCCTAGGAGCTACATGAATTCCCACCAATGAAACTCCCGAACCTTTCCGGTTATGTAATCAGGTGTTGGGGATACAGGGGAAGCATAATATCTCACCCAAAGCTAGCAAATCCTACATCTAGTTGTATCCATCCTTCAACACATAACCAAGAAACCTTTGGAAATCATTTACCTCAACCTTCGAAAAGCATCCGTTATACGAGTTATCGCGATACTCCCGAACTCCCACCCCAGTACTGGGTGGCATCGAGGTTATCTCACCAACAACTGCATAAAAGAGATTTTCGATATCGGCGAAACTCAGGTATTCCAGAATTGCAACGATAGAATTGTGACGACAACACCTCAGAGCTCAACTCCCCGGGACACTGCCACAACCCCTAAATGTCAGGAGGCACCAAGAACAATGTTCTCGTCACAAAACCATCAGAACGATTCCAAGATACCCGCGTGATCCTAAATTTTTTTTAGTGAAATTTGAGAAGAGAAGAGTCAAAACTTTACGTCAGGATGCCTCACCCGAGCGACGAAGGGACTGAGGAGTAAAAAGAATCCTACTCTTCGATATATATAATCCTAAATGACTCAAAAAAATTTTCTAGACTCAACAACGCCAACGATTCGATCAAGCAGGGGGCTCCTAAGTCGGGGAAGGCTCTGATTACCAACTTGTAACGCCCACGATGCAGCTATATCTCCCACGTGTCGAAGCATGACTTAGAGGCATAACCGCATTGTAAGCAATGTCGCAAGTGGGGTAATCTTCACACAACCCATGTAATGAATAAGGAAAAGAGATACATAGTTGGCTTACACTCACCACGTCACACAATAGCATAAATATCATTACGTTCATCCAAATACAATCAAGGTCCGACTACGGAACCAAAATAAAGAACAACCCCAAATTGCAACAAGGTCCCCGATCACCCCAACTGGGCTCCACTACTGATCGTCTGGAAAAGAAACATAGTATCGTCCTGAGTCCTCATCGAACTCCCACTTGAGCTCAGTCGAATCTCCTAGAGCGGTATCATCGGTCCCTGTATCTGGTTTTGGAAGTAATCTGTGAGTCACGGGGACTTAGCAATCTCACACCCTCGCGATCAAGACTATTTAAGCTTATAGGAAGGGTAAAAGGTATGAGGTGGAGCTGCAACAAGCACTAGCACATATGGTGGCTAACATACGCAAAAGAGAGCGAGAAGAGAAGGCAAAGCGCGTCGTGAACTAGAAGTGATCAAGAAGTGATCATGAAGCCACTTACGTTCAAGCATAACTCCAACACCTTGTTCACTTCCCGGACACCGCCGGAAAGAGACCATCACGACTACACACGCAGTTGATGCATTTTAATTAAGATAAGATCCAGGTTTTCTACAACCAGACATTAACAAATTCCCATCTGCCCATAACCATGGGCACGGCTTTTGAAAGATCAAATCCCTGCAGGGGTGTCCCACCTTAGCCCATCACAAGCTCTCACGGTCAACGAAGGATATTCCTTCTCCCAAGACGATTTGATCAGACTCGGAATCCCGGTTACAAGACATCTCGACAATGGTAAAACAAGTCCAGCAAAGCTGCCCGAATGTGCCGACAAATCCCGATAGGAGCTGCACATATCTCATTCTTAGGGCACACTCAGATGAGCGCTCCATACAACTAAAACCAAACCTCGATTTTCCCCGAGGGGGCGCTGCAAAGGGCTTTAGTTTGGACCAACACTTAGAGGAGCACTGGCCCGGGGGGTTAAATAAAGATGAACCTCGGGCTCCGGAAACCCAAGGGAAAAGAGGCTAGGTGGCAAATGGTAAAACCAATGTTGGGCATTGCTGGAGGATTTTTATTCAAGGCGAACTGTCAAGGGGTTCCCATTATAACCCAACCGTGTAAGGAACGCAAAATCAAGGAACATAACACCGGTATGATGGAAACTAGGGCGGCTAGAGTGGAACAAAACACCAGGCATAAGGCCGAGCCATCCACCCTTTACCAAGTGTGTAGATGCATTAAAATAGACAAGATATAATAATGATATCCCAACAATAAACATGTCCCAACAAGGAACAAACTCCAATCTTCACCTGCAACTAGCAACGCTATAAGAGGGGCTGAGCAAAGCGGTAACATAGCCAAACAATGGTTTGCTAGGACAAGGTGGGTTAGAGGTTTGATATGGCAATATGGGAGGCATGATAAGCAAGTGGTAGGTATCGTAGCATAGGCATAGCAAAAGAGCGAGCATCTAGCAAGCAAAGATAGAAGTGATTTCGAGGGTATGGTCATCTTGCCTGCAGAGTTCTCCGAGTTGATGTTACCTTGATCCTCGTAGGTGTACTCAACGGGTTCCTTGAACACGAACTCGTCTCCAGGCTCTACCCAAGGCAAGAACACAAGCAAAGGGAACAACAATCAACCACGGTGCAATGCGCAAGCAACATGATGCAAAACATGGCATGATATGCGGGATGTGATATGCGATGCATATGCATGCTTCGGAAGGAAAAGATTGAATCAGGCCTCAACATGGAAAACCAAGAGTTCCACTGGAAAGAGGAGTTGATTTCGGTCAAAATCGATATAAAGATCACCGAAAACGGATGCACGGTTTGCAAATGGCAAGCAAAACAATAATGGCACGAAGCTGCGATTAACAGCACGAGGCCATCTAAAATGCAACAAGAAACTAAGCTACTGCACTCTAACATAACAACAAATCACATGGCAGGGATCCACTCAAGATGCTTGACAAAATATGAACACTGAGCTACGGCTAATTCACTCAATAGAAGGTTCAAACAATCCTGGCAAAAGTGCAAAAGATATCAGGTTACAGACTTAGTGAAAATAACATGATGTCAGGAATTTAACATCAGGAAGCAATATTTAGAGCAAGATAACAACATGCTACAGGAACATATCATGGCAAACCAATGCATGGAATGAAGCTACTCAAAGCATACAACAAAAGTCCCTTACTGACCTTAAGCCAAAAGGGATCAGAAAATACAATGGCATCCGTGTGAACATAGCAATTATCGTTAACAGATTCAGACTTAGTAGAAAACTAGAACATGGCAAAACAGATTCACGTAGGCATGTTTACGAGCTCGATGCACTCACCACAAGGCATTGCATGACAAACTAAGCATACATACAGCAAGTAGACATGGCATAGAAGCTAAACATGGCAAGGACAACAACATAGCATGCAAGGATCAACTACAACAACCTCGGCAAAAATGCTTAACACGTAAACATTCTGCCAAGAACATTATATAGCAAAAGTAGAGCTCGATTGAGTCAAGCTAGGGTGCTCCATAATTGCAAACAAAGAAATGAATGGATAGAGCAAAAAAATGTCTACAAAACATCCTTACTGATCATGCTCAAAAGAGGCATGGATCACTCGGTAGCAACATGAATACATGGCATAAAAATATTGACAGGACAAAGACTTAGAAGATTTCTAAGTCCCTGAAATTAGTAACATTACGAGAGCTACTTTGCATGCTTGTGCTAGTCACCACAAAGATCACAAAAATACATGGCATACACCCCTGTAAAGATGGTATGGCATACTTCAAAACACATGCAGGGATCAAGTTCATAGGAGGCACACATTAATCATGGCAAAAATGACAAATATCCAATTACTGATAAGAATCTGAAACTAACATTGCATAGCACTCGTGCAACAGCATTTAGGGCATCAAGATGAACTCAAATGAACATGGTGCAATGGAATGAAATGAAGTACTCGTCGAGACGAACAATCTGATATGCTACACGCCCAGAATGGAGCTACGGATGCAAAGTTATGATGCGATGAACAGGGGCATAAAATTACTGAGATATGGGGACTTAGAGAAATTATACCCTCGTGAAAAGTCAACCCGGGACGGGACAATGCGGGACGGAGGGATCTGGGGACGCGGTGGTGTTTGGATGGCGGGTCGGGTGGATCTGATCGCGGCAACCGGATCTCACCGGAGACGGTGACCGGAGACGACGCGGCGGCGGCCGGTGACGAGGAGGCGGAGGAAGGCAGCGACGAGGCGGCGGCGAGGGGCGCAACGCGTGGGACCGGCGACGGCGGCGACCAGGCCGGCGGCAGCGGCGTGCGGTGGAGCTGGTGCGAAGCGGCGGCGATGGGCAGCGCCGGCGACGAGGCACAGCGGCGAGGGGCGGTGCTATGGGAGCTGGGCGGTGATAACCCACAAGTATAGGGGATCGCAACAGCTTTCGAGGGTAGTAAATTCAACCCAAATTTATTGATTCGACACAAGGGGAGCCAAAGAATATTCTCAAGTATTAGAAGCTGAGTTGTCAACTCAAACACACCTGGAAACTTAGTATCTGCCGCAAAGTGTTTAGTAGCAAAGTAATATGATAGTGGTGGTAGCAGCAACAAAAGTAAAGACAGCAAAAGTAATGTTTTTGGTATTTTGTAGTGATTGTAATAGTAGCAGCGGGAAAGTAAATAAGCGAGAACTAGTATATGGAAAACTCGTAGGCACCGGATCAGTGATGGATAATTATGCCGGATGCGGTTCATCATGTAACAGTCCTAACATAGGGTGACACAGAACTAGCTCCAATTCATCAATGTAATGTAGGCATGTATTCCGTATATAGTCATACGTGCTTATGGAAAAGAACTTGCATGACATCTTTTGTCCTACCCTCCCGTGGCAGCGGGGTCCTATTGGAAACTAAGGGATATTAAGGCCTCCTTTTAATAGAGAACCGGAACAAAGCATTAGCACATAGTGAATACATGAACTCCTCAAACTATGGTCATCACCAGGAGTGGTCCCGATTATTGTCACTTCGGGGTTGCCGGATCATAACACATAGTAGGTGACTATAGACTTGCAAGGTAGGATCAAGAACTCGCATATATTCATGAAAACATAATAGGTTCAGATCTGAAATCATGGCACTCGGGCCCTAGTGACAAGCATTAAGCATAGCAAAGTCATAGCAACGTCAATCTCAGAACATAACGGATACTAGGGATCAAACCCTAACAAAACTAACTCGATTACATGATAAATCTCATCCAACCCATCACCGCCCAGCAAGCCTACGATGGAATTACTCACGCACGGCGGTGAGCATCATGAAATTGGTGATGGAGGATGGTTTATGATGACGACGACGATGAATCCCCCTCTCCGGAGCCCCGAATGGACTCCAGATCAGCCCTCCCGAGAGGTTTTAGGGCTTGGCGGCGGCTCCGTATCGTTAAACGCGATGATTTCTTCTCCTTGATTTTTTCTCTCCGAAAGCAAATATATAGAGTTGGAGTTGACGTCGGAGGGCATCCAGGGGGCCCACGAGGTAGGGGGCGCGCCCTAGAGTAGGGGGTGCCCCCCACCCTCATGGACAGGGTGTGGGCCCCCTGGTCTTCATCTTTGGCGAGGATTTTTTATTATTTTTTCTAAGATGTTCCGTGGAGTTTCAGGTCATTCCGAGAATATTTGTTTTCTGCACATAGAACAACACCATGGCAATTCTGCTGAAAACAGCGTCAATCCGGGTTAGTTCCATTCAAATCATACAAGTTAGAGTCCAAAACAAGGGCAAAAGTGTTTGAAAAAGTAGATATGACGGAGACGTATCAGGCGGCGCGGCTCGGTGCGGCCATGATGGGGGCTCACCGGCGACGGGCGGCGGCCGAAGTGCGTGGGGGCGCGCGGTCGGATGGAGGGCGCGCGGTCGGATCCGGGACCGGGCGGGCCTGCCTCGGGCCCCACGGGCCACGACGGGGAGGAGGGAGAGGCGCGGCTGAGGTGGCGTGCCGTGGTTGGGCGAGGCGGCGGTGGAGCTGACATGGCATGATGCGATTCGCCGGAGTGAGGTGGCGGCTGGACAGGTCCGGCGCGGATGGACATGTCCGGTGGCATGAGGAGGAAGAGTTATGGTTTGATCTGCGCGGTAATTTCGGAGGAGAGCACATATATATAGGTAGAGGGAGCTAGGAGACTCCAAATGAGGTGCGGTTTTTGGCCACGCGATCGTGATCGAACGACCGAGAGGTTGGAGGGGGTTTGGATGGTTTTTGGGCCACTTTGGAGGGGTGTTGGGCTGCAACACACACGAGGCCTTTTCGGTTCCTCGGTTAACCGTTGGAGTATCAAACGAAGTCCAAATGGCACGAAACTTGACAGGCGGTCTACCAGTAGTAAACCAAGGCCTCTTGGCAAGTATCGGACCAATCTGAGAACTTTTAACACCCGCACACGAAAAGAGGTAAAAGGGGACACCGGAGGACATAGGAGCGCCGGAATGCAAAACGGACAACGGGGAAAATGCTCGGATGCATGAGACGAACATGTATGCAAATGCGATGCACATGATGACATGATATGAAATGCATGACACGCAAGTAAATGACAAGGCAATTACAGCCAATAACTGGAAGACACCTGGCACAACGGTCTCAGGGCGTTACAAGACGTATCAAGCATCCCCAAGCTTAATTCTTGCTCGTCCTCGAGTAGGTAAATGATAAAAACAGAATTTTTGATGTGGAATGCTACTTGGCATAATTTCAATTTAATTCTTCTTAATTGTGGTATGAATATTCAGATCCAAAAGATTCAAGACAAAAGTTCAATATTGACATAGAAATAATAATACTTCAAGCATACTAACTAAGCAATTATGTATCTTCAAAATAACATGGCCAAAGAAAGTTATCCCCACAAAATCATATAGTCTGGCTATGCTCTATCTTCACCACACAAAGTATTTAAATCATGCACAACCCCGATGACAAGCCAAGCAATTGTTTCATACTTTTGGTGTTCTCAGACTTTTTCAATCTTCAAGAAATACATGAGCGTGAGCCATGGACATAGCACTTTAGGTGGAATAGAGTGGTGGTTGTGGAGGAGACAAAAAAGGGGAAGATAGTCTCACATCAACTAGGCATATCAATGAGCTATGGAGATGCCCATCAATAGATATCAATGTGAGTGAGTAGGGATTGCCATGCAATGGATGCACTAGAGCTATAAGTATATGAAAGCTCAACAAAAGGAACTAAGTGGGTGTGCATCCAACTCGCTTGCTCACAAAGACATAGGGCATTTTGAGGAAGCCCATCGTTGGAATATACAAGCCAAGTTCTATAATGAAAAATTCCCACTAGTATATGAAAGTGATAACATAGGAGACTCTCTATTATGAAGATCATGGTGCTACTTTGAAGCACAAGTGTGGTAAAAAGGATAGTAGCATTGTCCCTTCTCTCTTTTTCTCTCATTTTTTTATTTGGACCCTTTCTCTCTTTTTTTATGGCCTCTTTTTTTATTTGGGCTTCTTTGGCCTCTCTTTTTTCTATTATTTTTTTTCATCCGGAGCCTCATCCCGACTTGTGGGGGAATCATAGTCTCCATCATCCTTTCCTTACTTGGGACAATGCTCTAAAAATGATGATCATCACACTTTTATTTACTTACAACTCAACAATTACAACTCGATACTTAGAACAAAATTTGACTCTATGTGAATGCCTCCGGTGGTGTACCAGGATATGCAATGAATCAAGAGTGACATGTATGAAAGAATTATGAACGGTGGCTTTGCCACAAATACAATGTCAACTACATGATCATGCAAAGCAATATGAAAATGATGGAGTGTGTCATAGTAAACGGAACAGTGGAAAGTTGCATGGAAATATATCTCGGAATGGCTATGGAAATGCCATGATAGGTAGGTATGGTGGCTGTTTTGAGGAAGGTATATGGTGAGCGTATGATACCGGCAAAAGGTGCGCGGTATTAGAGAGGCTAGCAATGGTGGAAGGAAGAAAAGTGCGTATGATCCATGGACTCAACCTTAGTCATAAAGAACTCATATACTTATTGCAAAAATCTAAAAGTTATCATAGCAAAGTATTACGCGCATGCTCCTAGGGGGATAGATTGGTAGGAAAAGACCATCGCTCGTCCCCGGCCGCCACTCATAAGGAACACAATAAATAAATAAATCATGCTCCGACTTCATCACATAACGTTCACCATACGTGCATGCTACGGGAATCACAAACTTTAACACAAGTATTTCTCAAATTCACAACTACTCGACTAGCATGACTCTAATATTACCATCTCCATATCTCAAACAATTATCAAATATCAAACTTCTCATAGTATTCAACACACTCATAAGAAAAAAATTATTAATCTTGAATGCCTAACATAATTAAAGCAAATTACCAGGCTGTTTTGTAGGACTCTCAAAATAATCTAAGTGAAGCATGAGAGAACAATAGTTTCTATAAGACAAATCCACCGACGTGCTCTAAAAGATATCAGTGAAGCACTAGAGCAAAAACTATATAACTCAAAAGATATAAGTGAAGCACATAGAGTATTCTAACAATTTCCGAATCATGTGTGTCTCTCTCAAAAGGTGTGTACAGCAAGGATGATTGTGGAAAACTAACAAATAAAGGATCAAATAAGACAAGACGCTCCAAGCAAAACACATATCATGTGGTAAATAAAAATATAGCTCCAAGTAAAGTTACCGATGGAAGTAGACGAAAGAGGGGATGCCTTCCAGGGCATCCCCAAGCTTTGGCTTTTAGGTGTCCTTAGATTATCTTGGCGTGCCGTGGGCATACCCAAGCTTAGGCTCTTTCCACTCCTTGTTCCATAATCCATCAAATCTTTTAGCCAAAACTTGAAAACTTCACAACACAAAACTTAAAGTAGAAAATCTCGTGAGCTCCGTTAGCAAAAGAAAACAAAACACCACTTAAATGTACTGTAATGAACTCATTATTTATTTGTATTGGTGTTAAACATACTGTATTCCAACTTCTCTATGGTTTATAAACTATTTTACTAGCCATAGATTCATTAAAATAAGCAAACAACACACGAAAAACAGAATCTGTCAAAAACAGAATAGTCTGTAGTAATCTGTAGCTAACGCAAGATCTGGAACCCCAAAAATTCTAAAATAAATTTATGGACGTGAGGAATTTATCTATTAATCATCTTCAAAAATAATTAATTAAATATCACTTTCCAAATAACAATGGCAGCAATTCTCTTGAGCGCTAACTTTCTGTTTTTTACAGCAAGATTAAAAAGACTTTCCCCAAGTCTTCCCAACGGTTCTACTTGGCACAAACACTAATTAAATACAAAAAACACAACCAAAACAGAGGCTAAATAAATTATTTATTAATAAACAGGATAAAAAAGCAAGGAATAAAAATAAAATTGGGTTACCTCCCAACAAGCGCTATCATTTAACGCCCCTAGCTAGACATAAAAGCAAGGATAGATCTAGGTATTGCCATCTTTGGTAGGCAATCCATAAGTGGCTCTCATAATAGATTCATAAGTTAATTTAATTTTCTTTCTTGGGAAGTGTTCCATGACTTTCCTTAACGGAAATTGGAATCTAATATTCCCTTCCTTCATATCAATAATTGCACCCATCGTTCTAAGGAAAGGTCTACCAAGAATAATAGGACATGAAGGATTGCAATATATGTCAAGAACAATAAAATACATGGGCACATAATTCCTATTTGCAACAATAAGAACATCATTTATTCTTCCCATAGGTTTCTTAATAGTGGAATCCGCAAGGTGCAAGTTTAAAGAGCAATCATCAAAATCACGGAAACCTAGCAAATCACACAAAGTCTTTGGAATCGTGGAAATACTAGCACCCAAATCACACAAAGCATAGCATTCATGATCTTTAATTTTAATTTTAATAGTAGGTTCCCAATCATCATAAAGTTTTCTAGGGATAGAAACTTCCAACTCAAGTTTTTCTTCATAAGATTGCATCAAAGCATCAACGATATGTTTAGTAAAAGCTTTATTTTGACTATTAGCATGAGGAGAATTTAGCACGGATTGCAACAAGGAAATACAATATATAAAATAGAAATTATCATAATTAAATTCTTGAAATCCAAAATAGCGGGTTCATTAATATTTAAAGTTTTGACTTCTTCAATCCCACTTTTAACAATTTTAGCATCAAGATCTAAAGAATCCGAATTCTTGGAACGCCGTCTAGGTAAAGGTGGATCATATTCAGTCCCATCATTATCAAGATTCATATTGCAAAACAAAGACTTAATAGGGGACACATCAATAACTTTTAGATCTTAATCTTTATTATCATGGAAACTAGAAGAACACGCTTTTATAAAGCAATCTTTCTTAGCACGCATCCTAGCGGTTCTTTCTTGGCACTCATCAATGGAAATTATCACGGCTTTGAGAGACTCATTGATATCATGCTTAGGTGGAATAGATCTAAGTTTCAAAGAATCAACATCAAGAGAAATTCTATCAACGTTCCTAGCCAACTCATCAATCTTAAGCAATTTTTCTTAAATCAAAGCATTGAAATTCTTTTGCAAAGTAATAAATTCTTTAATATTAGATTCAAAACCAGAGGGCATCTTATTATAATTTCCATAAGAATTGCTGTAGGAATTACCATAATTATTAGAGGAATTACTAGGATATGGCCTAGGATTAGAGTTTCCTCTATACGCGTTGTTACCAAAGTTATTCCTACCAACAAAATTCACATCCATAGATTCATTATTATTCTCAATCAATGTAGACAAAGGCATATCATTAGGATCAGAAGAAACACTTTTATTAGCAAATAATTTCATAAGTTCATCCATCTTTCCACTCAAAACATTAATTTCTTCTGTCACATGCACTTTCTTATTAGTAGATCTTTCAGTGTGCCATTGAGAATAATTAACCATAATATTATCTAGGAGTTTAGTAGCTTCTACTAAAGTGATTTACATAAAAGTGCCTCCCGTGGCCGAATCTAAAAGATTTCTAGAAGCAAAATTCAATCCGGCATAAAATTTTTGTATAATCATCCACAAATTCAAGCCATGTGTAGGGCAATTACGTATCATTAATTTCATCCTCTCCCAAGCTTGTGCAACATGTTCATGATCAAGTTGCTTAAAATTCATAATATTATTTCTAAGAGAGATGATCTTAGCGGGAGGAAAATACTTAGAGATAAAAGCATCTTTGCACTTATTCCACGAATCAATACAATTTTTAGGCAAAGACGAAAACCAAGCTTTAGCATGAACTCTAAGCGAAAATAGAAATAGCTTCAATTTAACAATATCATTATCCACATCTTTCTTCTTTTGCATATCACATAAATCAACGAACCTATTCAGATGGGTAGCGGCATCTTCACTAGGAAGGCCGGCGAATTGATCTTTCACGACAAGATTCAACAAAGCAACATTGATTTCACAAGATTCAGTATCGGTAAGAGGAGCAACCGGAGTGCTAAGGAAATCATTGTTGTTGGTATTGGTGAAGTCACACAATTTAGTATTATCTTGAGCCATCGTGACAAGCAAGCAATCCAACACACAAGCAAACAAGAGACGGGCAAAAAGAGGCAAATAGAGAAAGAGAGGGAGGATGGAGAGAGTGGGCGAATAAAACGGCAAGGGTGAAGTGGGGAGAGGAAAACGAGAGGCAAATGGCAAATAATGTAATGCGGGAGATAAGGGTTTGTGATGGGTAGTTGGTATGTCTTGACTTGCAACGGCGCCACAAGTGACTCATTGTCGGGAGTCAAATCTTGACTTGTCTTGCGCGAACCTCCCTGGCAATGGTGCCAGAAATCCTTCTTGCTACCTCTTGAGCACTGCGTTGGTTTTCCCTTGAAGAGGAAAGGGTGATGCAGCAAAGTAGCATAAGTATTTCCCTCAGTTTTTGAGAACCAAGGTATCAATCCAGTAGGAGGCCGCGCACGAGTCCCTCGCACCTACACAAACAAATAAATCCTCGCGACCAACGCGATAAGGGGTTGTCAATCCCTACACGGTCACTGACGAGAGTGAGATCTGATAGATATGATAGGATAATATTTTTGGTATCTTTACGATAAAGACAAATAAAAGATGCAAGTAAAATAAATGGCAAAGGAAATAACTAAGTATTGGAAGATTAATATGATGGAGGATAGACCCCGGGGCCATAGGTTTCACTAGTGGCTTCTCTCAAGAGCATAAGTATTTACGGTGGGTGAACAAATTACTATTGAGCAATTGACAGAATTGAGCATAGTTATGAGAATATCTAGCTATGATCATGTATATAGGCATCACATCCGAAACAAGTAGACCGACTCCTGCCTGCATCTACTACTATTACTCCACACATCGACCGCTATCCAACATGCATCTAGAGAATTAAGTTCAAGAGAACAAAGTAACGCTTTAAGCAAGATGACATGATGTAGAGGGATAAACTCATGCAATATGATATAAACCCCATCTTGTTATCCTCGATGGCAACAATACAATATGTGCCTTTCTGCCCCTACTGTCACTGGGAAAGGACACCGCAAGATTGAACCCAAAGCTAAGCACTTCTCCCATTGCAAGAAAGATTAATCTAGTAGGCCAAACCAAACTGATAATTCGAAGAGACTTGCAAAGATAACCAATCATACATAAAAGAATTCAGAGAAGATTCAAATATTGTTCATAGATAAACTTGATCATAAACCCACAATTCATCAGTCTCAACAAACACATCGCAAAAGAAGATTACATCAAATAGATCTCCACAAGAGATGGGGAGAACTTTGTATTGTGATCCAAAAAGAGAGAAGAAGCCATCTAGCTAATAACTACAGACTCGTAGGTCTAATGTAAACTACTCACACTTCATCGGAGAGGCTATGGTGTTGATGTAGAAGCCCTTCGTGATCGATGGCCCCTCCGACGGAGCTCCGAAAAAGGCCCCGAGATGGGATCTCGTGGATACAGAAAGTAACGGTAGTGGAATTAGGGTTTTGGTTCCGTATCTGGTAGTTTGGGGGTACGTAGGTATATATAGGAGGAAGGAGTACATCGGTGGAGCAACAGGGTGGCCACGAGGGTGGAGGGCGCACCTGGGGGGGTAGGCGCGCCCCCCTACCTCGTGCCTTCCTCGTTGATTGCTTGACGTAGGGTCCAAGTCCTCTGGATCATGTTCGTTCCGAAAATCACGTTCCCGAAGGTTTCATTCCATTTGGACTCCGTTTGATATTCTTTTTCTGCGAAACCCTAAAATAGGCAAAAAAAACAACAATTCTGGGCTGGGCTTCCGGCTAATAGGTTAGTCCCAAAAATAATATAAAAGTGTATAATACAACCCAATAATGTCTAAAACAGAATATAATATAGCATGGAACAATAAAAAATTATAGATACGTTGGAGACGTATCAGTTATTGATCACCAACAACGGCTGAATCCTAAGATGAAAGAAGTGGTAAGAAAGGAAATATTAAAGCTCCTTGAGGCAGGTATAATTTATCCCTTTGCTGATAGTCAGTGGGTAAGTCCTGTCCATTGTGTCCCTAAGAAGGGAGGTATTACTATTGTTCCTAACGATAAAGATGAATTCATTCCATAAAGAATTATTACAGGTTATAGGATGGTAATTGATTTCCTCAAATTAAATAAAGCTACTAAAAATATCATTACCCTTTGTCTTTTATTGATCAAATGCTAGAAAGATTATCCAAACATACACATTTTTGCTTTCTAGATGGTTATTATGGCTTCTCTCAAATACCTGTGTCAGCTGACGATCAAGCAAAGACCACTTTTACTTGCCCTTTTGGTACTTTTGCTTATAGACGTATGCCTTTTGGTTTATGTAATGCACCTGCTACCTTTCAAAGATGGATGATGGCTATATTCTCTGACTTGTGTGAAAAGATTTGTGAGGTATTCATGGATGATTTCTCCGTTTATGGATCCTCTTTTGATGATTGCTTGAGCAACCTTGATCTAGTTTTGCAGAGATGTGAAGAAACTGACCTTGTCTTGAATTGGGAGAAGTGCCACTTTATGGTTAATGAAGGTATTGTCTTGGGGCATCAAATTTCTGAAAGAGGTATTGAAGTTGATAAAGCTAAAGTTGATGCTATTGAAAAGATGTTGTGTCCCAAGGACATCAAAGGTATAAGAAGTTTCCTTGTCATGCCGGTTTTTATAGGAGGTTCATTCAGGACTTCTCAAAAATTTCTCAGCCTCTGACTAACCTATTACAAAAAGATATTCCTTTTGTCTTTGATGATGATTGTGTAGAAGCATTTGAAGTACTTAAGAAAGCTTTGATTTCTGCACCTATTGTTCAGCCACCTGATTGGAATTTACCCTTTGAAATTATGTGTGATGCTAGCGATTATGCTGTAGGGGATGTTCTAGGACAAAGAGATGATACAAAATTAAATTTTATTCAATATGCTAGTAAAACTCTAGACAATTCCCAGAGAAATTATGCTACTACTGAAAAAGAATTCTTAGCAGTTGTATTTGCTTGTGATAGGTTCAGACCTTATATTGTTGATTCTAAAGTAACTATTCACACTGATCATGTTGCTATTAAATACCTTATGGAAAAGAAAGATGCTAAACCTAGACTTATTAGATGGGTTCTCCTGCTACAAGAATTTGATTTGCATATTATTGATAGAAAGGGAGCTCAGAACCCAATTGCAGACAACTTCTCTAGGTTAGAGAATGTTCTTGATGACCCACTACCTATTGATGATAGCTTTCTTGATGAAAAATTAAATGTCATAAATGCTTCTTGTACTGCTCCAAGGTATGCTAATTATGCAAATTATATTGTTGCTAAATTTATACCACCTAGTTTCACATACCAGCAAAAGATAAAGTTCTTCTATGATTTGAGACATTACTTTTGGGATGGCCCACATCTTTATAAAGAAGGAGTAGATGGTATTATTAGACGTTCTGTACTTGAGCATGAACAGGAACAGATCCTTCGCAAGTGTCACTCTGAGGCTTATGGAGGACACCATGCTGGAGATAGAACTGCACATATGGTATTGCAATCCGGTTTTATTGGCCTACTCTCTTCAAGGATGCCCGTAAGTTTGTCTTGTCTTGTGATGAATGTCAAAGAATCGGTAATATTAGTAGACGTCAAGAAATGCCTATGAATTATTCACTTGTTATTGAACCATTTGATGTCAGGGGCTTTGATTATATGGGACCTTTTCCTTCCTCTAATGGGTATACACATATTTTAGTTGTTGTTGATTACATACTAAGTGGGTAGAAGCTATTCCAACTAGTAGTGTTGATCATAGCACCTCTATTAAGATGCTTAAAGAAGTTATTTTTCCGAGGTTTGGAGACCCTAGATATTTAATGACTGATGGTGGTTCACATTTTATTGATGGTGCCTTTCGTAAAATGGTTGCTAAGTATGATGTTAATCATAGAATTGCATCTCCTTATCACCCACAGTCTAGTGGTCAAGTAGAATTGAGTAACAGAGAGCTCAAATTAATTTTGCAAAAGACTGTTAATAGATCTAGAAAGAATTGGTCCAAGAAACTTGATGATGCACTATGGGCTTATAGAACTGCATACAAAAATCCTACGGGTATGTCTCCGTATAAAATGGTTTATGGAAAAGCATGTCACTTACCTCTTGAATTAGAACATAAGGCATATTGGGCTATTAAAGAGCTCAACTATGACTTCAAACTTGCTGGTGAGAAGAGGCTTTTTGACTTTAGCTCATTTGATGAATGGAGAACCCAGGCTTATGAAAATGCCAAGCTGTTTAAAGAAAAAGTTAAAAGATGGCATGACAAAAGGATACAAAAGCGTGAGTTTAATATAGGTGATTATGTGTTGCTATACAACTCTCATTTAAGATTTTTTCAGGCAAACTTCTCTCTAAATGGGAAGGTACTTACGTCATCAAGGAGGTCTATCATTCCGGTGCTATAAAAATCAACAACTTCGAAGGCACAAATCCGAAGGTGCTGAACGGTCAAAGAATCAAACATTATATCTCGGGTAATCCAATAAATGTTGAAAGTAATGTTATTGAAACCGTAACTCCGGAGGAATACATAAGGGGCACTTTCTGGAACGTTTCAGAGTCCGAAAAGGAATAGGTATGTGCTATGGTAAGTAAACCGATGATAAGCCACAAGTATAGGGGATCGCAACAGTTTTTGATAAGTAAGAGTGTCGAACCCAACGAGGAGCTCAAGGCAGAACAAATATTCCCTCAAGTTCTATCGACCAGCGATACAACTCTACGCACGCTTGATGTTCTCTTTACCTAGAACAAGTATGAAACTAGAAGTACTTTGTAGGTGTTTTTGGATAGGTTTGCAAGATAATAAAGATTATGTAAATAAAACGTAGGGGCTGTTGTAAGTAAAGAAGCAATAAAGTAAATATAGCGAGTGTGGAAAAGTAGTGGTAGGAGTTGTGAAATTGCCCCTAAGCAATTGACTACTTTACTAGACCGATAGCAAGTTTTATGTGGGAGAGGCCACTGCTAGCATGTCATCCCTGACTTGGAATTCTATGCACTTATGCTTGGAACTATTAGCAAGCGTTCGCAACTACTAACATTCATTAAGGTAAAACCCAACCATAACATTAAGATATATTGGTCCCCCTTCAATCCAGTATGCATCAATTTCTATGCTAGGTTGAAGCTTCGGTCACCCTTGCCCTCCAATACATAGTCCTATCAACATACAACTAACCCTATGGTGTGATCCACGCGCGCGCTCATATGATGGGCACCAAAGTACAACAACATAAACACAAGCAAATTAAATCAATCATACCAATTCATCAACCAATGATAGGACAACGAAAATCTACTCAGACATCATAGGATGGCAACACATCATTGGATAATAATATGAAGCATAAAGCACCATGTTCAAGTAGAGGGTACAACGGGTTGCGGGAGAGTGGACCACTGTAGATAGAGGGGGGAAGGTGATGGAGATGTTGGTGAAGATGGCTGAGGTGTTGGTGTAGATCGCGGTGATGATGATGAAGCATAAAGCACCATCTCGCTTTGATTTTCTTCTCAAAAATCACAAATATTCCAAAATAATTCTCCGTCCATTTTTATTCCGTTTGGATTCCGTTTGATATGGATATTCTGTGAAACCAAAAACATGCAACAGGAAGGAACTGGCATTGGGCACTGGATCAATATGTTAGTCCCAAAAATAGTATAAAAAGTTGCCAAAAAGTATATGGAAGTTGTAGAATATTGGCATGGAACAATCAAAAATTATAGATACGACGGAGACGTATCTGCATCCCCAAGCTTAATTCCTGCTCGTCCTCGACTAGGTAAATGATAAAAAAGATAATTTTTGATGTGGAATGCTACCTAGCATAATCTTGATCATATGTCTAATCATGGCATGAATATTAAGACACGAGTGATTCAAAGCAATAGTCTATAATTTGACATAAAAACAATATTACTTCAAGCCTACTAATAAAGTAATCATGTCTTTTCAAAATAACAAGGCCAAAGAAAGTTATCCCTACAAAATCATATAGTCTGGCTATGCTCCATCTTCACCACACAAAATATTCACATCATGCACAACCTCGATGACAAGCCGAGCAATTGGTTCATACGTTTTAACGCGCATCAGCATTTTCAACCCTCACGCAATACATGAGCGTGAGCCATGGACATAGCACTATAGGTGGAATAGAATGGTGGTTGTGGAGAAGACAAAAAGGAGAAGATAGTCTCACATCAACTAGGCATATCAACGGGCTATGGAGATGCCCATCAATAGATATCAATGTGAGTGAGTAGGGTTTTCCATGCAACGGATGCACTAGAGCTATAAGTATATGAAAGCTCAAACTGAAACTAAGTGGGTGTGCATCCAACTTGCTTGCTCATGAAGACCTAGGGCATTTGAGGAAGCCCATAGTTGGAATATACAAGCCAAGTTCTATAATGAAAATTCCCACTAGTATATGAAAGTGATAACTCAAGAGACTCTCTATATGAAGAACATGGTGCTACTTTGAAGCACAAGTGTGGTAAAAGGATAGTAACATTTCCCCCCTTTCCTTTTTTGTGTGGGCTTCTTTGGCCCCCCTTTTTTATTTAGGCTTCTTTGGCCTATCTTTTTGGGGGGGGGGGGGGCAATGCTCTAATAATGATGATCATCACACTTTTATTTACTTACAACTTGATACTAGAACAAAGATATGACTCTATATGAATGCCTCCGGCGGTGTACCGGGATGTGCAATGATCTAGCGTAGCAATGACATCAAGAAACGGACAAGCCATGAAAATATCATGCTAGCTATCTTACGATCATGCAAAGCAATATGACAATGAATGCTCAAGTCATGTATATGATGATGATGGAAGTTGCATGGCAATATATCTCGGAATGGCTATGGAAATGCCATGATAGGTAGGTATGGTGGCTGTTTTGAGGAAGGTATATGGTGGTTTTATGGTACCGGCGAAAGTTGCGCGCTACTAGAAAGGCTAGCAATGATGGAAGGGTGAGAGTGCGTATAATCCATGACTCAACATTAGTCATAAAGAACTCACATACTTATTGAAAAAGTTTATTAGCCCTCGAAGCAAAGTACTACTACGCATGCCCCTAGGGGGATAGATTGGTAGGAAAAGACCATCTCTCGTCCCTGACCGCCACTCATAAGGAAGACAATCAATAAATACCTCATGCTCTGACTTTGTTACATAACGGTTCACCATATGTGCATGCTACGGGAATCACAAACCTCAACACAAGTATTTCTACTAATCCACAACTACCCACTAGCATGACTCTAATATCACCATCTTTATATTGTGAAACTATTGCAAGGAATCAAACATATCATATTCAGTTATCTACAAGTCTTATGTAGGATTTTTTGACTAACCATGTGAATGACCAGTTCCTGCCATCTCTCTAAATAGATATAAGTGAATCAAGAGAGTTTAGTTCTTTCTACAAAAGATATGCCCACGCTCTAACAAATATAAGTGAAGCAAAAGAGCATTCTACAAATGGCGGTTGTCTAAGTGAGGAGAAACACGCAATCCAAACTTCAAATGATATAAGTGAAGCACTTGAAGCATTCTATAAAGCCATACTCAAAAGATATAAGTGAAGTGCATAGAGGATTCTATAAATCAACCAAGGACTATCTCATACCAGCATGGTGCATAAAAGAAAAGTAAAAACTAAATGCAAAATATGCTCCAAGGTTGCACATATCGCATGAACGAAACGAATCTGAAAACATACCGATACTTGTTGAAGAAAGAGGGGATGCCTTCCGGGGCATCCCCAAGCTTAGATGCTTGAGTCTCCTTGAATATTTACTTGGGGTGCCTCAGGAATCCCAAGGCTTGAGCTCTTGCCTCTCTTCCTTCTTCTCACATCGAGACCTTCTCGATCATCGAACACTTCATCCACACAAAACTTCAACAGAAAACTCGGTAAGATCCGTTAGTATAATAAAGCAAATCACTACTCTAAGTACTGTTGCAAACCAATTCATATTTTGTTTTTTCATTGTGTCTACTGTAATATAACTTTTCCATGGCTTAATCCACAGATATGAATTGATAGTTTCATCAAAACAAGCAAACTATGCATCAAAAACAGAATCTGTCTAAAACAGAACAGTCTGTAATAATCTGAACATTCACCATACTTCTTATACTTGACAAATTCTTCAAAAATTATAAAACATAAACAATTTGTATAGAAAGACAGTGCAAAAAGAATCAGAACCATTTGACATTCCATCTAAAAATGTAAAATCGCGCACTACAGCCAAAGTTTCTGTCCTGCACCGTACAAACCATCAAGCAAATGTAAACATCCTAAAGGCAAACCTTGGCACATTATTTTTATAATACAATGGAATTGTACAAGGGGATAATTATTTTTGTTGAAAAGTTTCTGTAATCAAGATTCACAAAGTTGCCGTGAGCATGAACAAAGTTCAAAGAGCTCTCCCACTTCAACAATGCTTGTCTTTCTCACTTTCACTTTCCTTTTTGAAAAAGTTTTGGGTTCCCCTCTTTATTTTTGTTGTTTTTAAACTATATGAAAGCACTGAACGGAAATAAATGACTCTCTAAAACTTCCGGGTTGTCTCCCTGGCAGCGCTTTCTTTAAAGCCATTAAGCTAGGCATATAGTGCTCAAGTAATGGATCCACCCGGATCCCGAGGTATATCAAAGCCAATTTTAATTAACAATGATTTGTAATTTAGTAGTGAGCACAAAGTAACATATATCATGCAATGACGAAGTCTAACTCTCTTCCTATGCATAGGCATGTCATAGAAGAACAATTCATGCACACAAAGTAAAGGCCAATGCATAGTATAAACAGTTTCTTGCAATTTTATTGTATTGGAAACATAGAGAGGTGGAGATATAGTTCATCTCTCATAATAATTGCAAGTAGGAGCAGCAAGCACATGCATATTATATTCATCAAAATCATCATGTGCAACAGTAAAAGGCAACCCATCAATATAATCCTTAATAAGGGCAAACTTCTCCGCTATAGTGTAGTCGGGAGAATTCAAAAAGATAATAGGACTATCATGTGTGGGTGCAGTAGCAACAATTTCATGTTTAACATAAGGAACTATAGAAAGTTCATCTCCATAAGAATAATTCATAATGGCATCTTGGCCACAAGCATAGCAAGCATCATCAAAAAGGGATATTTCAAGAGAATCAACGGGATCATAACAATCATCATAGCAATCATCCTTCGGTAAGCATGAAGGGAAATTAAACAATGTATGAGTTGAAGAGTTACTCTCATTAGAAGGTGGGCACGGGTAGCTAATCCGCTCTTCCTCCTTTTGTTCTTCGCTCTCCTCCTCTTCTTTTTCATCCAATGAGATCACAGTTTCATCAATTTCTTCTTCCATAGACTCCTGCAAAATATTAGTCTCTTCTTGGACAGCGGGGTAGTACTCAATATATGGTTCAACATAGGCATTAGAAGCATAATTATCATAGCAATATTGAAGTATGTCAAAATTTTCAGATTTGTAAAGAGTAGCATCATACGCTTCAATCAAAGAAGCAATTTCATAAGCACCCTTAAAAGCAACAAATTCTTCAATTTGTTGAACATCATAGTAACTATAAACACCCTTAGCATACGAAGATACGATTACATTATCACTAAAATTGCATTGATAGGGAAGGTGTTCCTTAGGGTTTTCAGAACAACAAGTAATATCATATATTTCGCATAAATTCCAAGCATAGCATTGCAAACGATGAATTTGACCCAGTAAAGTTTTCCCTTTTTTAGATATTCGGTGTCGCACATAACAAGCATGCTCAGCTAAAGATTTGCCCTCAACTAAGCTAGTTGGGGTTTCAGCACGGGCACATAGGGATCGAAGATGATCCAAATAATAAGCTTCAGTAGTGTGATAGATTTTGAGTGGTTCTTCAACCATTGGTTTAGTAGGTACAACTAATTTTTTTGGTATTTTGTGTTTCCTACCCATAACTAAAGATAGAGAACAACTAAGAACAGCAAATAAAAATTACTTAGTGATAAAGCAAACAAGCACACATGAGAATATTCACCCCACGCTATTGCTCCCCGGCAACGGCACTAGAAAAAGGTCTTGATAACCCACAAGTATAGGGGATCACCATAGTTTTCAATAAGTAAGAGTATCGAACCCAACGAGGAGCTAACAACAGAACAAATATTCCCTCAAGGTCTATCGACCACCGATACAACTCTACGCACGCTTGATGTTTGCTTTACCTAGAACAAGTATGAAACTAGAAGTACTTTGTAGGTGTTTTTGGATAGGTTTGCAAGATTATGTAAATAAAAAGTAGGGGTTGTTGTAAGTAAAGAAGCAATAAAGTAAATATAGCGAGTGTGGAAAAGTGGTGGTAGGAGTTGTGAAATTGCCCCTAAGCAATTGACTACTTTTCTAGACCGATAGCAAGTATTATGTGGGAGAGGCCACTGCTAGCATGTCATCCCTGACTTGGAATTCTATGCACTTATGATTGGAACTATTAGCAAGCGTCCGCAACTACTAACGTTCATTAAGGTAAAACCCAACCATACCATTAAGATATATTGGCCCCCCTTCAATCCCGTATGCATCAATTTCTATGCTAGGTTGAAGCTTCTGTCACCCTTGCCCTCCAATACATAGTCCTATCAACATACAACTAACCCTATGGTGTGATCCACGTGCGCGCTCATATGATGGGCACCAAAGGATAGCAACATAACCACAAGAAAATTAAATCAATCATAGCAATTCATCAACCAATGATAGGACAACGAAAATCTACTCAGACATCATAGGATGGCAACACATCATTGGATAATAATATGAAGCATAAAGCACCATGTTCAAGTAGAGGGTAAAGCGGGTTGCGGGAGAGTGGACCGCTGTAGATAGAGGGGGGAAGGTGATGGAGATGTTGGTGAAGATGGCTGAGGTGTTGGTGTAGATCACGGTGATGATGATGATGGCCACGGCAGCGTTCCGGCGCCACCGGAAGAGAAGGGGAGAGGGGGCCCCTTCGTCTTCTTCTTCCTTGACCTCCTCCCTAGATGGGAGAAGGGTTTCCCCTCTGGTCCTTGGCCTCCATGGCATGGGAGGGGCGAGAGCCCCTCCGAGATTGGATATCTCTCTCTCTCTCTCTCTCTCTCTCTCTCTGTTTCTGCGTTCTGTTCTGCTGCCCTTTCACCGTTTCTTTTATATCCGGATATCCGTAACTCTGATTGGGTTGAAACCTTCGCCCAGATATTTTTCCAAAAATTAGCTTTCTTTCAGCCAAAGTAGAGCATCAACCGCCTTATGAGGGGCCCACGAGGGTGGGGGGGCGCGCCTGCCTGTAGTGGCCGTGGGCCCCACCCTCGTGGCCACCTCGGGCACCGTCTCGCGTTGATTTTCTTCCCAAAAATCAGAAATATTCCAAAATAATTCTCCGTCCATTTTTATCCCGTTTGGATTCCGTTTGATATGGATATTCTGCGAAACCAAAAACATGCAACAGACAGGAACTGACACTAGGCACTGGATCAATATGTTAGTCCCAAAAATAGTATAAAAGTTGCCCAAAAGTATATGGAAGTTGTAGATATTGGCATGGAACAATGAAAAATTATAGATACAATGAAGACGTATCAATCGACTCCAAAACAGTTCTAATGGCAATTTTTCTCTGTTTTGGAATATTTAGAAAAATAGGAAAACAAGAAGCAGACCGGAAAGGACACGAGGCTTCCACGAGGGTACCCTGCACGCCCTACCCCCCTGGGCGCGCCCCCTGCCTCGTGGGCACCTCGTGTGCTCTCCGGTCTCTGTTTTCTTGCACGATACTTATTTTGGTCGGTAAAAATTCATTATATAATCTCCCAAAGGTTTTGACCACCGTATCATGCAAATATCTCATGTCTTTGTTTCGAGCTATTTTTCTGACAGATCTAGATCGCCATGGCGTCTTCAAGTGCCCCCAAGGACAAGTTCTTCGAGAAGGTCATCAACCCCTACCTCGCGGAGGTGCTGCAACACCCTCAAACAATTGAGATGCGTGAGGGGTTGTTGCACATCCACGATGTGGAGGGACCAAGGAGGACCGGAAGCGTGGAGACAAGGCTCGAGGCGTTGGAGCAACAAGTTTTCAAGTGTCAAGAGATGGTGGAGCATGGACTCGACTTCAATCACATAATGATCACGGAGTTCACCAACAACCACAAGCTGTACACCAAGGACATTGGGGAGGCCATCTTCAAGCTTCATGAGAAAATCGAGTGCCTCCAAGCCCAGATCAATGACCTGCAAAACCAAAATTGTGAGTATGAATATAGATTCAAGAGGATGAGTTTGGCTGCAGATTTGAGGATTCCGGAGACTCGATAGTCCTTCTATGATGGTGAGCCTATGCCTTGGAAGATGGACGACAAGCCTACATCATCAACAACTCCTTCATCACCACCTCCGAGGAAGGAAACATAAACACATGGGTATGGGCACTCCCCTTGGCAACTGCCAAGTTTGGGGGAGTGCCCCAGTATCGTATCACCATCACCTTTTATCTTTACCATTTTTCTTAGTTCGATCCTTTTTTATAATATCTTGATCTAGTAGAATAAAGTTTTAGTATGATTTAGTTGTGAGTTTTGCTTTATGATCCTTCCTATGTAATCGAGTCCATGAGCTATATATAATAAAGATTAGTGTTGAGTCAAGGGCTTGATTATCTTACTATGATCTTGAGGGAATAAAATAAAAGAGAAAGAATAAAAAGAAATGAAGAGATCATATGGATCTTATGGAGAGTAATGAGCTCACATATAAAGAGTATGATGAATAAAAGTTGTCGAGAGTTGACAAACATAGTTTTGGCCATTGTTGCAATTAATAGGAAGTAATAAATAAAGAGAGGTTCACATATAAATATACTATCTTGGACATCTTTTATGATTGTGAGCACTCATTAAAGTATGACATGCTAAAGAGTTGATGTTGGACAAGGAAGACAACATAATGGGTTATGTTTTCTTGCATCTGAGATAAATTATATTGGCATGGATCATCCAACATGTTGAGCTTGCCTTTCCCACTCATGCTAGCCAATTTCTTTGCACCAAGTAGAGATACTACTTGTGCTTCCAAATATCCCTAAACCCATTTTTGCCATGAGAGTCCACCATACCTACCTATGGATTGAGTAAGATCCTTCAAGTAAGTTGTCATCGGTGCATGCAATAAAAATTCCTCTCTAAATATGTATGACTTCTTAATGTGGAGAAAATAAGCTTTATACGATCTTGTGATGTGGAAGAAATAAAAGCGACGGACTGCATAATAAAGGTCCATATCACAAGTGGCAATATAAAGTGACGTTCTTTTGCATTAAGATTTTGTGCATCCAACCATAAAAGTGCATGACAACCTCTGCTTCCCTCTGCGAAGGGCCTATCTTTTACTTTTATCTTCTACCTTACATAAGAGTCATGGTGATCTTCACCTTTCCTTTTTACATTTTATCCTTTGGCAAGCACAATGTGTTGGAAAGATCCAGATACATATAGCTAATTGGATGTGAGTCTGCATGAGCTATTATTGTTGACATTACCCTTGACGTAAAACGTTGGGAGGCAAAACTATAAGCCCCTATCTTTCTCTGTGTCCGATTAAAACTCCATACCCATAAATATTGCGTGAGTGTTAGCAATTGTGAAAGACTAAATGATAGTTGAGTATGTGGACTTGCTGAAAAGCCCTTATATTGACTCTTTCCTATGTTATGATAAATTGCAATTGCCTCAATGACTGAGGTTATAGTTTGTTAGTTTTCAATGAAGTTTATGATTCATACTTGAAATTGTGATTGTATTGTTACTTTAGCATAAGAGATCATATGACAATATATATGTATGTTGCTGTTCTAAGAATGATCATGATGCCCTCATGTCCGTATTTTTTTTATCGACACCTCTATCTCCAAACATGTGGACATATTTATCGGTTTCGTCTTTCACCTCGAGTTGATACGTCCATTTTGCATCATGCTTTTATATCGATATTTATTGCATTATGGGATGTTATTACACATTATGTCACAATACTTATGCCTATTCTCTCTTACTTTACAAGGTTTACATGAAGAGGGGGAATGCCGACAGCTGGAATTCTTGGCTGGAAAAGGAGCAAATATTAGAGACCTATTCTACACAGCTCCAAAAGTCCTGAAACTTCACGGAAGTTATTTCCAGAATATATAAAAAATATTGGGTGAAAGAAGTTCCAGAGGGGGCCCACACCCTGGCCACGAGGGTGGGGGTGCGCCCTACCCCCCTGGGCGCGCCCCCTGCCTCGTGGGCCCCCTGGTGACCCTCCGATGCCCATCTTCTGCTATATGAGGTCTTTCGTCCGAGAAAAATCCATAAGCAAGCTTTGGGGAAGAAACTCCGCCACCACGAGGTGGAACCAATCTAGGGCTCCGGCAGAGCTGTTCTCCCGGGGAAACTTCCCTCCAGGAGGGGGAAATCATCACCATCGTCATCACCAATGATCCTCTCATCGGGAGGGGGTCAATCTCCATATACATCTTCACCAGCACCATCCCATCTCAAACCCTAGTTCATCTCTTGTATCCAATCTTTGTATCCAAACCTCAGATTGGTACATGTGGGTTGCTAGTAATCTTGATTACTCCTTGTAGTTGATGCTAGTTGGTTTACTTGGTGGAAGATCATATGTTCATATCCATTATGCATATTAATACCCCTCTGATTATGAACATGAATATGCTTTGTGAGTATTTACGTTTGTTCCTGAGGACATGGGAGAAGTCTTGCTATTAGTAGTCATGTGAATTTGGTATTCGTTCGATATTTTGATGAGATGTATGTTGCCATCCCTCTAGTGGTGTCATGTGAACGTCGACTACATGAAACTTCACCATTGTTTGGGCCTAGAGGGAGGCATTGGGAAGTAATAAGTAGATGATGGGTTGCTAGAGTGACAGAAGCTTAAACCCTAGTTTATGCGTTGCTTCGTAAGGGGCTGATTTGGATCCATATGTTTCATGCTATGGTTAGGTTTACCTTAATACTTCTGTTGTAGTTGCGGATGCTTGCAATGGGGGTTAATCATAAGTGGGATGCTTGTCCAAGTAAGGGCAGCACCCAAGCACCGGTCCACACACATATCAAATTATCAAAGTACCAAACGCGAATCATATGATCGTGATGAAAACTAGCTTGACGATAATTCCCATGTGTCCTCGGGAGCGTTTTCCTTCATATTAGAGTTTGTTCAGGCTTGTCCTTTGCTACAAAAAGGATTGGGACATCTTGTTGCACCTTATTTACTTTTATTACTTGCTACTCATTACAAATTACCTTATCACAAAACTATCTGTTACCAATAATTTCAGTGCTTGCAGAGAATACCTTACTGAAAACTGCTTATTATTTCCTTCTGCTTCTCATTGGGTTCGACACTCTTACTTATCGAAAAGCTACGATAGATCCCCTACACTTGTGGGTCATCAACATGTACCATCGAAGATACCTGTAGAGAACCTTTATAATCACCCAGTTACATTGTGACGTTTGGTAGAACACAAAGTGTTCCTCCGGTACTGGGGAGTTGCATAATCTCATAGTCATAGGAACATGTATAAGTCATGAAGAAAGCAATAGCAACAAACTAAACGATCATTGTGCTAAGCTAACGGATGGGTCAAGTCAGTCACATCATTGTCTAATGACAACTCATGTCTATGGTTAGGAAACATAACCATCATTGATTCAACGAGCTAGTCAAGTAGAAGCAAACTAGTGACACTCTGTTTGTCTATGTATTCACACATGTACTAAGTTTCTGGTTAATACAATTCTAGCATGAATAATAAACATTTATCATGATATAAGGAAATATAAATAACAACTTTATTATTGTCTCTAGGGCATATTTCCTTCAAGAGCCGGATGTCCGGGACTCTGGCCGAACGTCCGGGCTGACAGGGTTCAGCTTCGGGTGCATTCTGTGATGGGCGCCGGATTTCCGGGGGTCGGGCCGGATGTGCGGGATGGTCCGGATGTTCGGGTTGGGGCTGGATGTCCGGGGCCTGTAGCAGCTGGCTCTTCTTCCTTCTCCTTCCTTTGCTTTCGCGCACGCTTGGCCTTGGTCCTTGGGTTCTCCATAGTCTCCCCGGGTGTACTTTATTATGAACAAGGTCCGCGCTTGAAGTAGCATCCATGTCTTACATGCGGAAAGGGAAGATTCGGAAAGGAGTGAGTTCACCTTGTGTCCAATGGCGTATGCTTGAGGTCTCAACATGAGGGCACTTGGGGCTTGGGGAGAAGTCGTACTGTACATGGGGATGGTCGTAGGATGCTCCGCATCATCTCCCCTTCCTTGGGAAAGATCCGACCTCAGATCGAAAACCTCATCACCATGGAAACGGCTGTCGTGGACGGACTTGTAGTTGGACGGATTGGAAAACATGGCGCAATCGAAGTACTCCAAGGTGTCGCTGGAGGGGTATACATGCGAAAAGAGCAAACACAATTGACACTCAGAAATACAATGGTTAGCGCACACAAGGTGTCTATCAAGTAAACATGAGTCCGTACGGCAAGATTGTTCGTGACAAAGCGCATGAAGCTTATCAAGATGATAGAGAATGGTATGCAAAGCGTTCGTGGGAGCAAAAGCATTCATTGTGTGCCCAAATGTGTTTGTAATATGATCAATACAACCGCCGTGCAAAATGATGTCATGGTGAGACGGTTTATCAATATCATGAATATGGCAATGGATGCTCAATATGAATAAGTTATCATGCAATTGATGGTAGGCAATATGATCATGATGTATGAATATGCCATCAAGGAATATCACAACAAAATTGCAAAGGAAATGCACAAGCTCATATATCATGGATGGCATGGGAATACAAGATGCAACAAGGCGATCATAATGTGAGTCAATCCATGCATGGGGTGCAAACTTGTGGTGAGTATGATATGTCCATCGAGCATGACATGTGTGAGCACCATCAACAAATATATATGTCTTGGTGCAATGCGTCAAAGGAGTGATTATGTACCGATGCTCGATGTCGTCGCATGAGTGGAGGTTCGAAGGTGCATCCAATAAGTCCGAGCGCTCCTCAATTTGAAGGTCCATAGAGCCAATCTCCAATGTCGCTCCTCCATTCGTGAGATGTATCATGTAGACAACAAGAAGGAGACAACAATGAAACAGTGACCCATCCAATATGCGTATTTGAGGATGGCTCAAAGGGAATGAGTGCACCTTTATGAGGATGTCGAAAATGTTGGTGTTGTGCATCATGTATGCCTTCACATGACCAAGGTGTTTCATGATGGTGCCACCTTGTGAATCCTTCAAAATGAAAGAACATGACAAACACTCGGAAAAACAAATGAGGTTACTGCAAATGCAACACCTATCATTTGAATGGCGAGATACCCAACAAGTGTTTTCATCATTCTTATCATAAGAAAGGACAATATGTGGCATGGTATGAAAGCATAAGATGCGACTACAACCAAAGACAATTGGCTCAAGTAAACAAGCATGCATCACAAGGAATATGTCCAAGTCTCCAAGATTAATGAACAAGATGTATCATGTGAGAGGCATGAACATATATGTCATCAACCCAAGAAAGCGAGTAATAGTGGAACATGGGTGATGCGACAAAGTAAGTAATCATAGTGAACAAGTTAAGCAAGCTAGTAGTGCGACGATGCAATATACTAGAAGGAATCATGGCAAGCATGTCATGGGTGCAAATAGTGTGCATGAATAATTCACATGAAATAGCACAAGCATGAAAGCAAGATATGAGCAAAATACCATCAATGTATTGGTGAGAGGCCATATGTAAATAGCAATGGGACATCATGACTCTCCCAACACAACAAGCAACAATATATGAGGCACATGGTAAACATGGCAATAGCAGCAAGGATCTCCACCAAGCATGCAAATACACATAGAAGTAGTATAATGGTGAATCATGGGTAGATGCAAGAGAGGGTCACAATTTCATGGCAAAGGCATAAAAGCAAGCATAACATGCAAAGTTAACATGGTAGAATGGGCATAATGTGACAAGTGGTAAATACCCCATAGTCGTGTGAGAGACAAGTAGAATAGATGCGCGTAGTTCTTGCGCGAATGGAATGGTGGTAATGGTAGTCCACGGGATCCCAAGTCATCATTGCTCTCAAGAGCTCATTTTGTCAACTCTTGCGATTGAGAGGTGGACGAGTATACGTGAGTACCTACACAAAACAAAGACCAAGGGAAAATTATGTGTACGTGGTATATGTACACATCATCCATCATGATGCATACGTGCTTGTGTTGGTTAGCACAAAATATCCAATGCTCAAATAGATGAGATGTGTGATATAGAAACATGTCATCCATCATGATTGGTTTGTTATTATATATAGCATAATGGAGACTCAAATTATGTAATGCATCGTGAGAGATATGTAGAGCATTGTTATTCATGGAATGCATATAGTGCACACAATTATGGGAATCATGCAAAGTATGGAATGCATCAAAATCTCCTAATATGTATGAGGAAACTATGGGGGTCTCATCATGATCATTAGTGGAAATATCACATGAAGAATATTGACAACATCCCAAACAAAGCATATTTGGAACAATATGATCATGGCATGGCATAGTAGATGAATTGCGCAAATCATGTAAAGGAAGCATGGCAATATCATCAAATGAAAAACAAAAGCCAATGACCATCATCTCGTCATCTATGCCATAAGTGCAAATGGAGTTTATTTTAATGGGGCATGCATAGTTACTATGTTGAGATTGAAATGATGCAATATGGGAGATCCCACTCATAGCATATGACAAGTTTAATGAATTGTCAAACATGAAGTGACCGATAGAATTTTCACAAGATATCCTATGGAGCATAGCATCAAAACTAGGCAAATCAACATGCTCATCATCATATTCATCATAAATTGGTAAGTCATGACATGAAGAAGTCGCACTAGCATGAAGCATGGTAATAGGTGGATCAACATCATGCAAGCAATCATTGGTGAGATAGCCCACTAGTGGGACAAGAGAAGCACCATCACCTATTTTACCTTTGGAGCATCGCTCATGTGTTGTAGGTGAGGTGTCGAAGACCAAGTCGTCGTCAACTTCATCTTGATGGAACCATGTGGGGGTGCATCTTCTTCCACCATGGCCATCGTCGTCTCCATTGGAGGTATGGACTCGTCGAGGATAGGCATGTCGTCATGTAGGAGACCTAGCACCAAAGAAGAAAATACACTTCGAATAGAGGGTAAGTCATTAGAAATCATAGTGGCCTAATGTGCCGTGTCAACTACCTCACTCACTAAGTGTTGTGGCTCACTCACTCCTGGTATGATGCTCTCACTCATATGGTTGGTGGAGTCACTCAAATGGCTCTCAACCTCACATAGGATGTGTGGCATGCTCTCAAGTATGGGGCTAGTGGTGGTCACACTCATCCTCTCATAGGAAATTCACTCAATGTCATATATGGTGGAGTCACTCATCTCACTCATGGGGTGGTGGCTCTCCTCACATGGAAATTGGGGCATCTCTTCATATGTGGGTGTCGGAGAGATGTAGGTGCAAATGTCTCCATGCTCAATCATGTCATAGTCGTAGCCGTGGATGAAGGCCAAAGATGGCACATCATCACTCTCCTCTAAGACCAAAGATAAGGCCTCATGTGTGGTCTCGTAGCTTCACTCGGAGTATGAGTCCAATATGGGCGTCGTCTTCATGTTGTTGAAGAGGTTCATGCTTCTCTCCATGGTCGAAGGGGATGGCCCTATCTCGACCTTCTTGTTACAGTCTTGTTGTTGGAGGCCCATATGATGTGGCACCTCATAGCTTGTCTCCATGACCGAAGGGAAATTCCCATGCTCGGCCATCTTCCTTGAGGGGCTTCCGAAGATGGAAGTGTCACCCTCGCTTGTAGGTGGTCGCCTCGTTGCTAAAGATGTCGATGTAGGCGAACTCATGGGAAGTAGGCGAAGATGTCATACGTCCAAAGGCGAAGATGCCTTGATAGCACTTGGCAAAGATGCCGAAGTGGTTGTTGTAGTCATAGCACCGTCTTGGTTGTGGTTGTTGAGGGAGTCCTGGACTAAGGGGTCCTCGGGCGTCCGACCTATTATCCATGGGCCGGACTAATGGGCTGTGAAGACACGAAGGCCGAAGACTGCACCATGTCCGGATTGGGCTCTACTTGGCGTGGAAGGCAAGCTTGGCGACCGAAGATTCCTTCTTATGTAACCGACTCCATGTAAACCCTAGATTCCCTCGGTGTCTATATAAACCGAGGGGGATAGTCCGGAAAGGACACCACATATACTCATTACCATATTCACATAGGGTAGACTTCTAGGGTTTAGCCATTACGATCTCGTGGTAGATCAACTCTTGTCATACTCATATTCATCAAGATCAATCAAGCAGGAAGTAGGGTATTACCTCCATAGAGAGGGCCCGAACCAGGGTAAACATCGTGTCCCCCGTCCTGTTACCATCGATCCTAGACGCATAGTTTGGGACCCCCTACTCGAGATCCGCCAGTTTTGACACTGACATTGGTGCTTTCATTGAGAGTTCCACTGTGCCATCGAAAAAAGGTTCGATGCCCCCTTCAATCATCAATAATGACGCTGTCCAAAGAGGAACCTTCCTCCCCGGACAGATCTTCGTATTCGGTGGCTTCGTATTGTGGGCCAACTCGCTTGGCCATCTGGAGCAGATCGACAGCTACGCCCCTGGCCATCAGGTCATATTCGGAAGCTTGAACTACGTTGTGGATATCAATAAAGACTTGATCTTCGAGGGATTTGAACCTGCGGCGACCGCTCCCCCTCATCCCGATGAACGTGACTTAAATCTGTCATCGGATCACACCCAGGAGATGGTTCCTGCGGCTGCAACGACCTTAGAGCTGAAGCAGATCGAGCCATTCGAGGCCGCAGAGTCTGCAGCATTGGAGCCGCACATGGACTCGACACCCTTCCATATTCTCTTTAATGGAACTTCGGACTCGTCTCCGGCTGTAAGTTCTAGACTATGTACGCCCATGGACACCGAGCTAGATCGGTTATCGATCTTCGAGTTCAGTGACGCTGATGTTTTCCAGCACTCGCCTTTGGGTGATGTGCTAAAATATTTAAAGAATTTGTCCTTGGAGAAGGACTCACAGCCAAACTATGTCCGGTTCGAGCTAGAGAAGGATGATGAGGAATTTTGTTTCCCGCCCGCCACCCACTTCATAGCCACCGTGTAACGCCCACGATGCGGCTATATCTCCCACGTGTCAAAGCACGACCTAGAGGCATAACCGCATTGTAAGCAATGTCGCAAGTGAGGTAATGTTCACACAACCCATGTAATGAATAAGGGAAATAGATACATAGTTGGCTTACACTCGCCACGTCACACAATGCATAAATATCATTACATTCATCCAGATACAATCAAGGTCCGACTACGGAACCAAAATAAAGAACAACCCCAAATGCGACAAAGTCCCCAATCGCCCTAATTGGGCTCCACTACTGATCGTCTTGAAAGGAAGCGTAGTATCGTATTGAGTCCTCATCGAACTCCCAATTGAGCTCAGTCGAATCCCCCGAAATGGCATCACCGGTCCCTGCATCTGGTTTTGGAAGTAATCTGTGAGTCACGGGGACTCAGCAATCTCACACCCTCGCGATCAAGACTATTTAAGCTTATAGGAAGGGTAAAAGGTATGGGGTGGAGCTGCAGCAAGCACTAGCATATATGGTGGCTAACATACGCAAATGAGAGCGAGAAGAGAAGGCAAAGGCACGATCGAACAACTATGATCAAGAAGCGATCCTAGAACAACCTATGTTCAAGCATAACACGAGATCGTGTTCTCTTCCCGGACTCCGCCGAAAAGAGAACATCACGGCCACACACTCTATTGATTCATTTTAATTAAGTTAAATTTAAGGTTATCTACAACCGGACATTAACAAATTCCCATCTGCCCATAACCGCGGGCACGGCTTTTGAAAGTTCAAATCCCTGCAGGGGTGTCCCAACTTAGCCCATCACAAGCTCTCACGGCCAACGAAGGATATTCCTTCTCCCAAGACAATCCGATCAGACTCAGAATCCCGGTTACAAGACATCTCGACAATGGTAAACTAAACCAGCAAAGCCACCTGAATGTGCTTACAAATCCCGATAGGAGCTACACATATCTCGTTCGCAGGGCACACCGGATTGTCCAAACTAAACCAGCCCAGAGTTGCCCCTGGTGGCCACCGGCGGCTGACAAATTTGACCAACACTCAGAGGAGCACTGGCCCGGCGGTTTAAAATAAACATGACCCTTGAGTCCGCGGAACCCAAGGGAAAAAGAGGCTAGGTGACGAATGGTAAAACCAATGTTGGGCATTGCTGGAGGAGTTTTATTCAAGGCGAACTGCCAAGGGGTTCCCATTATAACCCAACCATGTAAGGAACATAACACTGGTATGACGGAAACTAGGGCGGCAAGAGTGGAACAAAACACCAGGCATAAGGCCGAGCCTTCCACCCTTTACCAAGTATATAGGTGCATTAAAGTAGACAAGATATAATAATGATATCCCAACAATAAACATGTTCCAACAAGGAACAAACTCCAATCTTCACCTGCAACTAGCAACGCTATAAGAGGGGCTAAGCAAAGCGGTAACATAGCCAAACAACGGTTTGCTAGGACAAGGTGGGTTAGAGGTTTTACATGGCAATATGGGATGCATGATAAGAAAGTGGTAGGTACCGTAGCATAGGCATAGCAAACGAGCGAGCATCTAGCAAGCAAAGATAGAAGTGATTTCGAGGGTATGGTCATCTTTCCTGCAAAGTTCTCCGAGTTGACGTTAGCTTGATCCTCGTAAGCGTACTCAACGGGCTCCTCGATCACGTACTCGTCTCTCGGCTCTACCCAAAGCCAGAACACAAGCAAAGGGAGACACAATCAACCATGTGCAATACACAAGCAACATGATGCAAGATATGGCATGATATGCAGGATGCGATATGCGATGCATAGGCAAGATTCGGAAAGGAAATATTGAACCTGGCCTCAACATGGAAAACCAAGAGTGCCACTGGAAAGAGGAGTTGATTTTGGTCGAAATCGATATGAAGATCACCGAAATCGGATGCACAGTTTGCAAATGACAAGCAAAACAAATATGGCACCGATCTGCGATTAACAGCACGAGGCCATCTAAATGCATCAAGAACGACATGCTACAGCACTCTAACAAAGCAACAAAATACATGGCAGGGATCCACTCAAGATGCTTTACAAAAGTTGAACACTGAGCTATAGCTAATTCACTCAATATCAGGTTCAAACAAGCATGGCAAAAGAGCAAAAGATATCAGGTTACAGACTTAGTGAAAATAACAACAAGTCAGGAATTTAACATCAGGAAGCAATGTTTAGAGCAAGATAACAACATGCTACAGGAACATATCATGGCAAAGCAAGGCATGACATGAAGCTACTCAAAGCATACAACAAATGACCCTTAATGACCATAAGCCAAAAGGTATCAGAAAATACAATGGCATCCATGTGAACATAGCAATTATCGTTAACAGATTCAGACTTAGTAGAAAACTGGAACATGGCAAAACAGATATTAAGTAGGCATGTTTACGAGCTCGATGCACTCACCACAAGGCATTGCATGACAAACTAAGCATACACCCAGCAAGTAGACATGGCATAGAAGCTAAACATGGCAAGAACAACAACATAGCATGCATGGATCAACTACAACAAGCTCGGCAAAAATGCTTAACACGTAAACATTCTGCCAGGAACATTTTATAGCAAAAGTAGAGCTCGATTCAGTCAAGCTAGGGTGCTCCATAATTGCAAATAAAGACATGGATGGATAGAGCACCACAATATCTACAAAACATCCTTACTGACCATGCTCAAAAGAGGCATGGATCACTCTGTAGCAACAAGAACACATGGCATAAAAATACTGACAAGACAAAGACTTAGAATATTTCTAAGTCCCTGAAATCAACAACATTAAGAGGGCTACTTTGCATGCTTGTGCTAGTCACCACAGAGATCACAAAAATACATGGCATACACCCCTGTAAAGATGGCATGGCATACTTCAAAACACATGTAGGGCTGAAGTTCATAGGAGGCACACATCAATCATGGCAAAAATGACAAAAGTCCAATTGCTGATATGAATCTGAAACTAACAGAAACTATCACTCTTCCAACAACATTTAGGGCATCAAGATGAGCTCAAATGAACATGATGCAATGAGATGAAACTAAGTACTCGTCGAGACGAACAATTTGATATGCTACACGCCCAAAACGGAGCCACGGATGCAGAGTTATGCCATGATGAAAAATGCCAAATTACGGGGAGAGAGGGAAAAAGTCAACCCCTAGGGTTGGATCCAGATCTAGATCGGTCGGTACTGTAGCAGCACGAAAACCGAGGTTCGTCCTTGAGCTCTCCGAAGATGGGGACGCGGTGGACGGAGCGAGGAGGGACTTGCCGAGGAGGCGGCGCCGGAACAGCGGCGCAGCGGTGCGGTGGCGGAGGACGGCGTCGGTCGCCAGCGATGG
>NC_057797.1:317394213-317422143 GCF_018294505.1 Triticum aestivum
GGTGCGGGAGCCGCGGGCGAGCGATGGCGGGCGGCGGGCGTGCGGCCTGGTTGGTCAGCGGAGAGGGCCCGCCCTGGGCCGGGACGGGCCGGCGGCGGGGGAGGCGGCCGGGCGAACCGGGTGGTGCCACATGGCGGCGGTGGGACGAAGCAGACGTGTCCAGCCGGCGAGATTTCGTCCGGCGGCGCGTGTAGAGAGAGGGGTCTAGGGTTTCGTCCGGATTTGGAATGGAGGGCCTTTATATAGGTAGGAGGAGCTAGGAGGCTCCAAATTGAGCATGGTTTGCGGCCACGCGATCGTGATCGAACGGCCTAGATGATGGAGGGAGTTTAGGTGGGTTTTGGGCCACATTGGAGAGCTGTTGGGCTGCAACACACACGAGGCCTTCTCGGTTCCTCGGTTAACCATTGGAGTATCAAACGAAGTCCAAACGGCACGAAACTTGACAGGCGGTCTACCGGTATTAAACCAAGGCCGCATGACAAGTCTCGGTCCAATCCGAGAATGTTTAATACCCGCACACGAAAAGAGGTAGAAAGGGACACCGGAGGACATAGGAGCGACGGAATGCAAAACGGACAACGGGGAAAATGCTCGGATGCATGAGACGAACACCTATGCCAATGCGATGCACATGATGACATGATATGAGATGCATCACAAAGACCAAACAACACGAAGACAAAAACCTGACAACAAGGAAAATATCATAACTTAGTGCCGAAAATGGCAAGAGTTGGAATACAAATATGGCAAGTTACATGCGGGGTGTTACACACCGTCGATGACTTAACCGATGTGCTTGACTATGGCTCCGAAGACATCGACGGTATGGACGAAGATGCCGACAAGGAGCAAGGCCAAGACCCGCCATTCACTGGACGTTGGACAGCTACCTCTTCGTACGACGTGTACATGGTTGGTACACCTAAAGGATCTGGGGACGACAAAGAAGAGCCAGATGCAAATAAAACCTCCGAGACACAGTCCAAGCACCGGCAGCCCAAATGCCGCCCCAAGCCCCGCCGCTCAAAGGACGGCAACACTAGCATCGAAGAAAATAGTACTCCGGGCGACGCCGAAAACAATCAAGACCCTATCAGGGCTACATCCAAGCAGGAACACGACAACAGGCAAGACAACCGTGACGAACAGGCCATAGAAGATGACTCAGAGGATGATAGTTACCGTCCACCCTCCGAGGAGGAGACAAGCCTTGGCAACAAAGACTTCATCGTGCTTGAGGATCCTCTTGAGCTGGAACACTTTAAGCTTCAACTCATAGCCACAGCAAGGAGCCTAAAAAAAACAACAACAGCTTCAAGCTGAACAAGACCTGCTCGTCGACATATGGACTGATGTCCTGACAGCCAAGGAATACGGCCTCAACTGCCCAGCCAAGAGCTACCCGAAACACAGACTACTACCTCAATTCAATGAGGAGGCACCGGAGCACATATCTCCCTCGTGTAGTGCGGACCGACCACCACGTGGACAGGACACGGCGGCTGAACGACCACCCTGCAGTCGGGATAAAGCGGCAACTCGGGCTGAACAGTGGACCGCCCCACCACCCCGCCAAAATAGGGACATAAGAGTCCGGAGTCATATGTACGACCTTCGACAGACTCTGGATAGTAGAGCAGGACACACAAGATCGATCTACGGATCGCGAGGACGTGCCTCGAAGCACGACAACGGCTACCTATTCGGACGTGACAAGCCTAACCACGCTCGGGCCGAACGCCGCAGACAGACTCCATCAGAGCTCCGCCACGATGCGGCCCGATATAGAGGCGCCGCACACCCGCTCTGGTTCACAGATGATGTACTGGATCATGAATTCCCCGAGCGGTTCAATCTCGTCAATATTGAATCATACGACGGTGCAACCGATCCTGCAGTATGGATCGAGGATTTCATTCTCCACATCCACATGGCCCTTGGAGACGATCTCCACGCCATCAAATACCTCCCATTAAAGATCAAATGATCAGCTCGACACTGGTTAAATAGCCTGCCTGAGAACTCCATTGGAAGCTGGGAGGACTTGGAAGAGGCTTTCCTAGACAACTTTCAAGGAACTTATGTCCGGCCACCAAATGTCGATGACCTAAGCCACATAGTTCAACAACTCGGAGAATCAGCCAGAAAATTCTGGACTAGGTTCCTAACCAAAAAGAACCAGATTGTTGACTGTCCGGATGCCGAGGCCCTAGTAGCCTTCAAACATAGCATCCGTGATGAATGGCTAGCACGCCACCTCGGACAAGAAAAGCCGAAGTCAATGGCAGTCCTTACGGCACTCATGACCCACTTTTGTGCAGGCGAGGACAGCAGGCTGGCTCGTAGCAAAAACACAGCCAGCGAGGCAGGCCCCGCCGAGGCCAAGAACAGCACCAGCAAGCTCCGGTGCAATAGACACAAACGCAGAAGCAATGGCGACAACACCGAGGACACCACAGTCAACGCCGGATTCAGTGGCTCCAAGTCCGGCCAAAGGAAGAAACCCTACAAAAGAAACAACGAAGGACCTTCCAGCCTGGACCGCATACTCGACTGTCCGTGCCAAATTCACGGCACCCCAGATAAGCAAGCCAATCATACTAACAGGGATTGTTGGGTCTTCAAGCAGGCTGGCAAGTTAAATGTCAAAAACAAAGAAAAGGGATCACAAAGTGAGGGCGAGGATGAAGAGCCCCGGCAGCCGAACGCCGAGGGACAGAAGAAATCCCCCCCCCCCCTAAGTCAAAACGGTGAACATGATATATGCCACGCACATCCCCAGAAAGGAGCGCAAATGAGCACTCAGGGACGTATACGCGGTAGAGCCAGTCGCCCCAAAGTTCAATCCATGGTCGTCATTTCTGATCACCTTCGATCGACGAGATCATCCAACTAGTATCCGCCACTACGGTTTGGCCGCAGTGGTCCTTGACCCAATCATCAAAGGATTCCACCTAACACGAGTCCTGATGGATGGTGGAAGCAGCCTCAACCTGCTGTACCAGGATACAGTACGGAAGATGGGCATTAATCCCTCATGAATCGAACCAACAAAGACTACCTTTAAAGTAGTCATACCAGGTGTAGAGGCCCGCTGTACGGGCTCAATCACACTCGAGGTGGTCTTCGGTTCTCTGGACAACTTCCGAAGCAAAGTGTTAATCTTTGATATCGTCCCCTTCCGCAGCGACTACCACACACTGCTCGGACGAACCGTGTTTGCTAGATTTAACGCAGTGCCACACTATGCTTATCTCGAGCTCAAGATGCCCGGTCCACATGGCGTCATAACAGTCAATGGCAATACGGAATACTCCCTCCGAATAGAGGAGCAAACCGCCGCCCTAGCAGCAGAAGTACAGAGCGGCCTTCTCAAGCAGCATTATAATCCAGCTGTCGAGCCCCTGGACACCATCAAGAGGGTCCAGACTACACTGCAACAGGACAGCGCGGCTCGTCAAGAGCTCGATTAGCAAATCAGCCTCCGTCCCAGCCCCAATGAGGTAGTGGCATTCGTACCATGCGTACACAATTACGCACTCAAAATTCCATGGACATCGACGGAGGCACGAGATAACCCGGGGTCTACAATTCGGCCAGACCGATCACGGACACACATACTTTTACTTCTTTTTCTTGCTTCGGGCACCTTTTTCTGCGGGCCTGATGTCAAGTCCTTTAGAAGGACTTAAATACAACAGAGGCAAGCAACACAGGTGTGTAGGGTAACCTTCATACGTTCTTCTTGACGGTATTCATACTTATTTCTCAGGACCCGCACGCTGCGCCCTATTGATTCCGGCATGTTAAATGGCCGGATACTTCTCGCACCATCTGTACAAGATACGCCTTGATGTATCCATCCAGTTATAATAAAAATGGTTCGTGGCCCAGTTTATGTGGTTTTCGCTTCTTACTTCGTTTTATTTCGATCTGCCTTTTTGCTGCATCGACACTCTTTTATGTTTCATATTCGCTAGGGGCTACCTATCACCCCACAATACGGCAGCACAGTCCGAACACTTCTTATATATAAAGTTTGGCACCCTGAATTTAGCATTATATGCATTGGCTCTGAATCATGTCTTTGGTCAATAGTTGGGTTGCCCGGCTCCTGTGCTTGCTACCCTATGTTTCGCTCCATCGGCTAGGGTAGTAAAGGGAGAACTACTGCGATTGTGCCTTGGATTTGAACAGACGAGCACCTCAGTAGAGAAAGCTGAAAACTGACTGTCATGGTGTGGTGAGAGCCGGTCAGCTACTCGAGGGTTACAAATCGTTGGAGATTTTTTTCCGCGTTACGCGAGAGATCAGCACTTCCCGATCAGATACTGACAGTACTCTGGCTTAAACCAGGGGTTGCGCCCATGCTTTATTATAAATCTCCTATGGCTAAGTGAGGGCGTTAAAGCCATAAAGTTTGATTGCCTTGTTCGTTGCGCTAAACAACTCCTTCAAGGACCATGTAATTGGATCAAGATTGTTTAGATTCCATCCCGAACACCTCCGTACTATCTACGTGAGGGCAGAAGCCGACGACTGACCAACCCTCAGATTACACACAACACGGCGGTATAGGAGGAAACAATTCAAAGCATAATAAAATTACTTTACAAAAACTGGCTTTGTTCCCATAATACAAGACAAAGGCAACATGAATACATTTATTCAAATACAATGTGTTGCGAACATTGCGCCGCTACAAGTCGAGACCCTTCTACGACATCCTCGAAATATCGCTCGGGTGTGCGGTGCTCCTTGCCCTCCGGTAGCCCACTGGCGACTTCAACAGCGTTCATCTTCGCCCACCATATCTTGCAGCGAGCGAAGGCCATACGGGCACCTTCAATATAGATGGAGCGCTTGATAACGTCCAGCCGAGGACAGGCGTTCACCATCCACCCCACGAGTCTGAAGTAGCTGCTAGGCATAGCTTCGGCTGGCCATAGCCGGATTATCAAATCCTTAATGGCTAGTTCGGCCACCCTATGCAGCTCTACCAGCTGTTTCAGCAGATTGGTGAAGGACACGGGATGCTATGGTGCCGCATACTGCAACCAGAAGAGCCTCTCCGAAGAACCCCCTCCTTCGGCTCGATAGAACTCCGCAGCGTCTGGTACACTACGTGGCAAATCCGCAAAAGCCCTGGGGAATTCCGAACCCGGGTTAGTAAAAGGTACTGCTTCTCCGCATACTTGCTTTGCATCTTAGATGCCTTACCCGTCATGATCTTCTTGGCCTCCTGGATCTCCTGGAGGGCCGCCTGGGTCTCATTACGTGCGATCTCCACGCTCTGACAAGCCTTGGCGAGTTCGGTCCCTCGAACTGACGCATCATGCTCCAAGGCCTCACATTTTTTCACCGCATCCTGGAGCTCTTGGTGGACTTCTTTGACCCGGGCCTTTAGCTTCTTACGGGCGGCTTGCTGCTGGACAGCCTGCTCCTCGGCCTCGTCTAGGGCCTTCCTCAAGGCCTCGACCTCAGTCGCGGCTTCTGCACATATCACAATACCGCTATCAATATACATCGCTTATCCTCTCCCGAACATATAGCAAGTCGTTCCTCACCTTGCTTCTCCTGGAGCCAAACCTTAACCTCGTCGAGCTCGTTCTCGATCCGCCCCAGCCTCCGCTTCAGCTCGGAGACCTCGGCAGTATGCAAGGTCACGGCCAACAGGGATGCCTGCTTATCGATACTTATTCAGTCAGCCTCTTATAATTAAGGATTGATCCCCTGTCCGGTTCTCCTCGTCGAACAACGGATAGCATCTCAGGGGCTACGGACTATACGGGGTTTTCCCTTTCTTACCTCAAAACCGGTTAACAGGCTGCTGCAGGCTTCATTCAGTCCGCTCTTGGCAGACTGAACCTTCTCGATCACCGCACCCATAAGGATACGGTGCTCGTCCACGACGGAGGCGCTTCGTAGCGCCCCCATCAGGTCATCTGGCACTCTTGGATGGACAGGAGCCACCAGTGGAGGCGACGCACCCCCTTCCTTCAAAGGGGGCTCCTCACCCGACTCCGGAGCCATATGGGTCTCCGGAATCGTATTCGGCTGAGGGCCAAAGTGGATACGGCCCTCTTTGCCAGTCTCCATGGGGATTGGCTCCCCATGTGTCCGGCAGTGGAGGTCCCGCCTTGTGGCGCTTCTCGGATAACGTCCTGGGCTCCTCCCTTCAGAGCGGTCCTCCGGGATAACACTTCGGTGTCATCCCTGGCCCCGAGGGAGTAAGCAAGCGGTGGCGACATGCTCGCCATCTCCGACGGAGCCAACGAACCTCCAGATGAGGATCGCTAGATAAAGTCATGGGCCGGACTGCAATAGTGTGGATTAACCATGTTAGAATAATAAAAAGAAAGGGCTGGATGTACCCATAAATAATCCATGTCACTTACGATGCGGCCTGGGGCCTAGTATGGAGGCGACGTTCCGGAATACTGTCAATGTCCCATGCGGTGTTGACTGCTGGGGCGCCCTTCCCCTTTTTGGGCGCTTTCGCCTCCAGATGTGCCGAGGCCACCCTCTTCTTCTTCTTCTCCTTGGGAGGAGGGTTGTTTTCCTCCTCCTCCTCTTCCTCGTCATTGTCCTTAGGGATAGAGGAATGGGCCTCGTCGTCTTCGGACGTCGCGTCTGAAGTGCCCTTGCGACGGGGGCCACTCTTGGCCCCCTTGGCCTTCTTCTTGACCTTCTTCTCCGATGCCATATATGGCGCCGGCACCAGCATCTTCGCCAGGCGCGGGATGACTGGTTCTTCGGGCAACGGAGCCGGACACTGGATTCGCTTCGCCCTCTCCACCCAGTCCTGAGGGAGCAATACTAAGATCTCAGGCATCATCCTCGAAACATTTAAGTTCGGAATACGTCAAAAGTAACATGCCTCGCTGGCGGGGTGTTTACAATTGTGACAACGGTCTGATTCCGTGGCCGGTGGCTTCTCGGTGCCCTTAAAGAGCAACTTCCAGGGCCCTTCGTGAGAAGTCTCGAAGAGCCTTTTTAGGGTCTCGTGCTTCTTCGAATTGAACTCCCATAAAGGGCGGCTTCGGCGCTGGCACAGAAGAATCCGGTGGACTAGCATCACCTGGATAACGTCAACGAGCTTGACGTCCTTGGTCACCATGCTTTGAACGCACGTCTCCAGTGTTATCAGCTCGTCAGGTGAACACCAGTCCGGACTCTTCTCGACCCAGGAGGTGAGTCGCATGGGAGCACTGGAGCGGAATTCGGCAGCTGCGGCCCAGGTGGTGCCGCGAGGTTCTATGATGTAGAACCACTGCTTCTGCCATTCCTTTACTATCTCCACAAAGGTGCCTTTGGGCTAGGAGACGTTGGATAGCTTGGTCACCATGGCCCCTCCGCACTCCGCGTGCTGGCCATCCACCACCTTCGGCTTCACATTGAAGACTTTGAGCCACAGCCCGAATTGGGGATGGATGCGGAGGAAGGCCTCACACATGACGATAAACGCCGAGATGTTAAGGAAGGAATTCGGGGACTGGTCAAGGAAATCTATCCCGTAATAGTACATCAGCCCATGGACGAAAGGGTGGAGTGGAAACCCTAGCCCGCGGAAGAAATGGGGGATGAATACTACCCTCTCTGTGGGCTCCGGCGTGGGGACGACTTGTCCCTCGGCTGGCAGACGATGGGCGATCTCCTTCGCCAAATATCCGGCCGCCTGGAGCTTAGTAATGTCCTCCTCCTTGACGGAGGAGACCATCCACTTGCCCTGACCACCAAATCCGGACATGGTTGCTTGAGTGGAAAGGAGATGAGAACTTGGGCGCTGGAGCCTGAGATCAGAAAGGTGGAGACCGAGAGAGAGCGTGGGGAGAGGAAGAGGGAATCCTTATCCTCTTATAAAGGCAGTAAATATTAAACGCCTCCTCACTCACCTTAGGATTCGCCTGTTCCCTAGGGCTGTATTAATGGCACGGTTGAGTTACCCATGCCCGCATTGATGAGAATCCCGCAATAAGGGGACACGATCTCTGTTTCGACAATACGTGCCAATAGCAACCGCGTCTCGAAGCGTGGATTGGCAGAAGAAAAACGGTTCGAAATTATAACCGGACAGACGCGATGTCGTGTTGGAAAAAAGCTGTCAACAGATTAGATTCGTGCAAATATTATATTCTCTTTGCGGTTGTGTATGGTGTGCGTAATAGGTCAGGATACTATCATTACATCCGAAGACTATCTTCGAGTTCGGAGAAAGGGGAACCCGCCTTACAATGCCGAAGATAATAAGCGCGCCAGACTCCTCGTCATTGAAAGCCAGGTTCAGGGGCTACTGAGGGAGTCCTGGACTAAGGGGTCCTCGGGCGTCCGGCCTGTTATCCATGGGCCGGACTGATGGGCTGTGAAGACATGAAGGCCGAAGACTGAATCGTGTCCGGATTGGGCTCTACTTGGCGTGGCAGACAAGCTTGGCGACCGAAGATTCCTTCTTATGTAACCGACTCCATGTAAACCCTAGATTCCCTCGATGTCTATATAAACCGAGGGGGATAGTCCGAAAAGGACACCACATATACTCATTACCATATTCACATAGGCTAGACTTCTAGGGTTTAGCCATTACGATCTCGTGGTAGATCAACTCTTGTAATACTCATATTCATCAAGATCAATCAAGCAGGAAGTAGGGTGTTACCTTCATAGAGAGGGCCCGAACCTAGGTAAACATCATGTCCCCCGTCTCCAATTACCATCGATCCTAGATGCACAGTTCGGGACCCCCTACCCGAGATCCGCCAGTTTTGACATCGACAGTCGTCTCGCGGTATTCTTTTGTGCTCTTGAAGCTTGGCCTTGGCATGAAGTAGGGCTTGTTGGGACTTCTGCATTTGCACTTCGCGAGCATCTTCATGATGATGGTGTCATTGTCGCGCTTGATCTTGATGGCGTTCATCGTCGTCGTGCACATGATTCTTGGAGGTGACCTGCCCGTCATGACAATGTGGATCACGAACGTGATGGTGGTCGCCATGGAGATGTGGACGTGGACGACTTGCGCTTGCATCATTTTTGTGCTCCGAAGACTTGTGACTTGAACGTCGCCGCCTTGAGGATGATGAAGGGGAAGAACGGTTGATCAACAAGGTCCAAATCTCCTCCATCCTTGCATCTTGCTCCTCCTTTTGTGCGGAAAGCTTGTTGTCGATGTAGTCCATTTTCCGTGCTTCGGAGTGACGAATGTCGATGGAGAGGTTCTCGATGCGCCCTCACAATCTTGATTGTGCGCCTTGCATTTGTCGTTGTAGATTGAAGATTGACGCTTTGGTGATGTAGTTGTTCACGCCGTCGTTGTTGTGGAAGACCGGAGATGAAATGCCTTGCCTATCCATCACAATACTCGAGCAAATATGAGTGGAGAAAGGAGAAGAACTATACCAAATGTACCTTCACCGATGTTGAAGATGGATCAATGATCACTCAATGATGTAACACGGAAATAGCACAATTGGTACCAATTCTTGTCAGTTTCTCACACCTACACAAATAAGGCTTATGGTGGAGCTCGGTGAGGATAGTGGCACAAAAATTTGATGCAAAATGTTAGCAAGAGTAAATAATGTTGAAAGAGATTCACAAATTCGCAAGTGAAACAAGTAGACCAATAGCAATATGTGGCACACGGAAACACACACACTGATAGATAAATGGGGTCGTGCAACCAAGGAATGAGCACAAAATGTGGAATCCATGGAAAACGTTCGTGTTGCACAACTCAAGAGAGACGCTAGAACGATTTCTCTATAGGAGGATGTGACACTTGTGCACAACCTATAAGATGCAAAATGTAAGGATGTTCTATCCCAAGTATGCTATGTGTATGATGTTCCGGTGCTTTAGCACAAGGTGATCGGATATGACAATTTTATATGCAACGTGGTATGGTGCTATAGCTATTTCTTACAAGCTCTTTGTTCACTCTCTTTTGCTTAAAAGCTTATTCTTTTTTTGTATATGGCCACAATACGAAATGCACAAACCAAGATAGCAATTCAGTATATAGGGGAACAATCTTATGACACAAGGGATGATATTTTACCAATATGATATGGTATGTATGCAATGGATGGTGTAGATCACTAATGTGCACAAGTAACGTTGCCGGCAATACTCAAATGGCTAGTCTCGATAGGCAAGTGAAGCAAAATGGGCTAGGGGCTAACAATGCAATTGCAAGGGAATATACAATGGAGGGATACCAAGATGATATGGAGGTTACCGTCCACGGTGATGATGAGTGGTAGTGTTCTTGATGTAGATACCAAGATGATGGAGACTCGTCCCTAAGTAGCCGAAACACCTTAGGAAACAGAAAAACCGTGAACTCAAAATCTCAAATGTCAAATGTCAAATGGTGGTAGCGGGAGCTCAATGGGATTGCGGAAACTCAATGATGGGTTTCGAGACGCAATGCGGAAGTGGAGGGTAAGGTGGTGGACTATACATGGTGTCGGAGTTGGAAGCACGGTCCCTAAGTAGCCAAAACACCTTAGGAGACACAACTCACAACACAAACAAAATTGGGTTAAGTTGGGGTGGCGAAAGTGTTTGGTTGGCAAGCCTATGCGGAAGTTATGGTGGTGGTTGATGAACACCTTAGGAGACTCAAATCACAACTCAAACAACCTCAAGTGCTATAAGGAACAAAAAGGGTTAGGTTGCGGAAGTCGGTGGTGGTTATGCGGATGATATGGTGGAAGCCCTAGGCAAAGATGCCAAAGTTCCAAAACTTTGATGGATTCAAATGGTGGTGGTAGTATTTTTGTGGGAAGGGGGTGTCAAGAGCTTCAAAAGAGCTAAAGAACGTCAAAAACGGACTCCGGATGAATTAGTTATGGTCAAAACAGTGAAACACCGAAGGCTGAAATGCCAGGGGCCGGACATCCGGGGTTGGGGGCCGGATATCCGGGGTCTGATGTCCAGAACCGTGCAGATTTATGCTCCAGGAGCCGGATGTCCGACTTGGGTCCCGGATGTCCGGCCCGATGGCCCGGATGTCCGGCCTGACGATTCTAGATCGGGATTTAGACTTCGAAACTCGATTTGGGGCGGAAATTGATGATTTCGGGGGCAAAATTGATGAGATTTCGTGGATGGAAAGTGGGGAAACTTTGGGAGATGCTAGATCCACTCGAAACCAAGCAAATCCATGGATCAAAATCAACAAAACATCATCAAAACCAACAAATCACCAAAAAAATTGGGGCTATTTTGGGTGGGGAATTTTCGAATTTAGGATGAAATCAAAAAAATTACGCTAGAAAACAAAGAGGGGAGGCTCCGAAATCATGATCAACGTGGCTCATGATACCAAGATGATATAGGGTGGAACCCTAGATGCCTGATCTTTCACGAAAGGAGTGGATCCCACGAAGAACACGAAGAACACAAGGGGAAACACGAGAGAATCACTCAAACCAACAAGAACGGTCACACATATGCTAGATCCAAGTACACATAGAGATCACATGATCTGAATCCAACAAAGGATGATACATAGGTAATCAGTTCTTCTCCGTGAGGAGGTCTTGAGGTCTTCCCGTTAGGGCTCATGAATCCAAGATGGATCTTCTCCGAAGAGGGGTCGCGGTCTCTCTCGTGGAGTAGATCCGTAATGGATGAGCAAAGCTCTATCTCTAATGAGCTACTACTTTGCTAACCCTAAAACATAGGTGGAGGGGAGTATATATAGTCTAAGGGGCGAAGGGGTACATGGGCCTCGGCCCAGATGCATTGCACGCAGGCAGGGGGGCGGATGTCCGGGCCTTCGCGAGGTGCCGAATATCCGGGTTGGCAGGCCGGATGTCCGGGCTGGAGTGGCCGGTCTCAGAGCTCTCTGGATAGGCAGGGTCCGGATGTCCGGCGGCTCGGGAAGAGCCGGATGTCCGGGCCTCTGGCCGGATGTCTGGGCTGACGGGGTTCAGCTTTGGGTGCGTACTGTGATGGGCGCAGGATTTTCGGGGGTCGGGCCGGATGTCCGGACTGGTCCGGATGTCCGGGCTGGGGCCGGATGTCCGGGGCCTGTAGCAGCCGGCTCTTCTTCCTTCTCCTTCCTTTGCTTTCGCGCACATTTGGCCTTGGTCCTTGGGTTCTCCATGGTCTCCTCGGGTGTACCTGAGTATGAACAAGGTTTGCGCTTCAAGTAGCATCCATGTCTTACATGCAAAAAGAGAAGATTTGGAAAGGAGTGACTTCACCTTGTGTCCAATGGCGTATGCTTCGGGTCTCAACATGAGGGCACTTGGGGCTTGGGGAGAAGTCGCAGTGTACATGGGGATGATCGTAGGATGCTCCGCATCACCTCCCGTGACTTGACCACTATGTCGTCGACGTATGCCTCGGTGTTCCTCCCGTGCTTCCGGCCTAGGGCGATGTGCATCAATTGTTGGAAGGTTGCGCCGGCATTGCGCAGCCCGATCGACATGTAGGTGTAGCAGTACACCCCACACGGGGTCAAGAAATCCGTCCTCTCAACATCTTGCACCGCCATCTTGATTTGGTGATGGCCTGAGAAGGTGTCCAGGAAGCACAAGTCACACTCGGAAGTGGAGTCGACAATCTGGTCAATGTGCGAAAGAGGGAAGGGGTCCTAAGGACAAGCTTTGTTGAGGCTCGTGAAGTTGATGCACATGCGATCCTTCCCGCCCTTCTTGGGGACGATGACTAGGTTCACCAGCCAATCTGGGTGCTGCACCTCTCGGATGACGCTGGCTGATAAGTCTCCATCCTATATACTTTTCCAAACTCTTTTGCCCTTGTTTTGGACTCTAACTTGCATGATTTGAATGGAACTAACCCGGACTGATGATATTTTCAGCAGAATTGCCATGGTGTTATTTTTGTGCAGAAATAAAAGTTCCCGGAATGACCTGAAACTTCATGGAGATCAATTTTGGAATAAATAAAAAATATTAGCGAAAGAATCAACTGAAGGGGGCCCACATCCTGTCCACAAGGGTGGAGGGCGTGCCCACCCCCTAGGACACGCCCTCTGACCTTGTGGGCCCCCTGGACCTCCATCGACCTCAACTCCAACTCCATATATTCATGTTCCGGGAGAAAAAAACTAGAGAGAAGCATTCATCGTGTTTTACAATATGGAGCCGTCGCCGCCTCATGTTCTTCCTCGGGAGAGCAGATCTGGAGACCGTTTTGGGCTCCGGAGAGGGGAAATTGTCGCCATCGTCATCATCAATCATCCTTCATCACCAATTTCATGATGCTTACCACCGTGTGTGAGTAGTCCCATCGTAGGCTTGCTGGACGATGATGGGTTGGATGAGATTTACCATGTAATCGAGTTAGTTTTGTTAGGGTTTGATCCCTAGTATCCATTATGCTCTAAGTTTGATGTTTCTACGATTTTGATATGCTTAATGCTTGTCACTAGGGCCCGAGTGCCATGATTTCAGATCTGAACCTATTATGTTTTCATGAATATATTTGTGTTCTTGATCCTATCTTGCAAGTTATAGTCACCTACTACGTGTTATGATCCCGCAACCCCGGAGTGACGATAGTCGGGACACTTCTCAGTCATGACCGTAGTTTGAGGAGTTCATGTATTCACTAAGTGCTAATGCTTTGGTCCCATACTCTAATAAAAGGGGGCCTTAATATCCCTTAGTTTCCAATAGGACCCCGCTGCCACGGGAGGGTAGGACAAAAGATGTCATGCGAGTTCTTTTCCATAAGCATGTTTGACTATATTTAGAATACATGCTTACATTATATTGATGAATTGGAGCTAGTTCTGTGTCACCCTATGTTATAACTGTTGCATGATGAATGCCATCTGACATAATTATCCATCATTGATCCATTGCCTACGAGCTCATTTCATATTGATCTTTGCTCAGTTACTTTTCCATTGCCACTGTTACGATTGCTAGAAAACTGCTACTGTACTTTTGCCATTGTTATCGTTACTTCTATACTACTTTGCTACTAAATACTTTGCTACAGATATTAAGTCATTCAGGTGTGGTTGAATTGACAACTCAGCTGCTAATGCTTGAGAATATTCTTTGGCTCCCCTTGTGTTGAATCAATAAATTTGGCTTGAATATTCTACCCTCGAAAACTGTTGCGATCCCCTATACTGGTAGGTTATCAAGACCTTTTTTTGGTGCTGTTGCCGGGGAGCATAGTTCTATTCTCTGAGTGACTTTGGATTTATATCTATTGACCACTATGAGGAATTTGAAAGATCAAAGAACCAATATGTTTTCCTCAACTACGAGGGGAGGTAAGGAACTGCCATCTAGCTCTGCACTTGATTCTCCTTCTATTTTGAGTAAACTTGTGACACCTACACCTGCTATTGATTCCGATATGTCGCATGTTATTGATGATGCCACTTCTTCTATGCATGATGATTATGCTGAAACTACTTCTCTATTTGATAATACTATGCCACTTGGTGAATTTCTGGATGAACAACTTGCTAGGGTTAGAGAGGATGAAATTACTAAAACTGATGATATTGTTGAAACTGAAGATTATGATTCTCCCCCTACATATGAATTGCTTGTTGTACCTGGGGGTTATGTTATGGATGAGGAAACTGCTAGAGACTTTCTTGCTTGTAATGATAGAGATGATCTTAAGAAACTATTAGTTAAGCTGAAAGAAAAGTCTTTGAACGCTAGAATGCAATATGTCCCTATGTTTGCTACTCCTATCTTTGTTAATGATAAGGATTATGAATTCCCTGTCGATCCTGAGTTAATTGCTTTGGTTGAATATGATCCTTTCTATGGTTATGAATCTAAAACTGTTGTGGCACATCTTACTAAATTGAATGATATAGCCACCCTATTTTCTCATGAGGAAAAAATTCACTATGACTATATTCTTAAGTTATTTCCGTTCTCGTTAAAGGGTGATGCTAATTTATGGTTTAATTATATTGCTCCTGGTTGTGTGCATAGTCCCCAGGATATGGTTTACTACTTATTTGAAAAATATTTCCCTGCTCATAAGAAACAAACTGCCTTAAGGGAAATATTTAACTTTGTGCAAATTGAAGAAGAGAGTCTCCCATAAGCTTGGGGTAGGCTTCTCCAATTACTTAATGCTTCGCCTGGTCATCCTCTCGAGAAAAATGAAATACTTGATATCTTTTATAATGGACTAACCAATGCTTCCAGAGACCACCTGGATAGTTGTGCTGGTTGTGTTTTCAAGGAAAGAACTGTTCAGCAAGCTGAATTGATATTATTTGAGTAATGATAATAATTGTATACTTCATGAACCAATTACTAAGCCAACTCCGAAGAAAAGGGGTATTCTATTTCTCGGTCCTGAAGATATGCAAGAGGCAAAGAAATCTTTGAAAGAAAAAGGTATTAAAGATGAAGATGTTAAGAATTTACTACCTATTGAAGAAATACATGGTCTTGATAACCCTACACAGGTAGTAGAGGTAAACTCTCTATATAGATTTGATGAAGGTGATATTCCTCATAATAAGTCTGCTAGTCAATGCTTGGATGAGTTTGATAATTTTATTGTTAAACAAGAAAACTTCAATGCTTATGTTAGTAGACAATTGAAACGTAATGCTTACATGCTTGACCACTTGGGTGATTATATGAGTAGAACTGTTAATGATCTTAATCTTATTAGTAAACATGTTTCCATGGCTACAACTCAAGTAGAACAAGTACTTACAGCAAAAGATGATTTGCTTAATGAGTTGAATTGTAAGAATAATGATAATGTTGTTAGGGTTATGACCAGAGGTGGTAAAATGACCCAGGAACCTTTGTATCCTGAGGGCCATCCTAAGAGAGTTGAGCAAGATCCTCAGAGAATTAATACTGATGCACCTAGTTCTTCTAATAAAAAGAAGAAGAAAACTGATAGGACTTTGCATGCTAGTGATCCTGCTATAGACACACCTGAGAATCCCAACGATATTTCTATTTCCGATGCTGAGACACAATCTAGTGATGAACATGAACCTAGTGATAATGTTAATAATTATGTTCATGTGGATGCTCAACCAAGTAATGATAATGATGTAGAGATTGAACCTGTTGTTGTTCTTGGTAACCCACAATCAAAGAATCAACGCTATGATAAGAGAGACTTTGTTGCTAGGAAACATGGTAAAGAAAGAGAACCATGGGTTCAGAAACCCATGCCCTTTCCTCCTAAGCCATCAAATAAAAAGGATGATGAGGATTTTGAGCGCTTTGCTGAAATGATTAGACCTATCTTTTTGCGTATGAGTTTGACTGATATGCTTAAAATGCCTCCTTATGCTAAGTATATGAAAGATATTGTTACTAATGAAATAAAGATACCAGAAGCTGAAATTTCCACCATGCTTGCTAATTATAATTTTAAGGGTGGAATACCAAATAAACTTAGAGATCCATGAGTACCAACTATACCATGCTCCATTAAAAGAAACTATGTTAAAACTGCATTATGTGACCTTGGAGCCGGTGTTAGTGTTATGCCTTTCTCTTTGTATCGTAGACTTGATTTGAATAAGTTGACACCTACTGAAATCTTTTTGCAAATGGCTTATAAATCAACTACTACACCCATCGGTATTTGTGAGGATGTGCCTGTTGTGGTTGCAAACGTTACTATCTTAACGAACTTTGTTATTCTTCATATTCCCGAGGACGACAGTATGTCGATCATCCTTGGTAGACCTTTTTTGAATACTGTAGGGGCTATTATTGATTGCAACAAAGGCAATGTCACTTTTCATGTTAATGATAATTAATGAGCATACGGTACACATTTCGAAGAAACAACCTCAAGTTCATAGTATCAATTCTATTGGAAAAATTTCAACTATTACTATTGGAGGTTTCGAATTCCCTATTCCTACTATTAGAAATAAATATGATATTTTTATTGTTGGGTACATGCATATCCCCGTTGCGGTAACCTAGCGTTATTCGAAAATTCTCTAGTTTCATGTCATTCGGAAGAAGTTTGTTAATAAGACTTGATCAACCTTGTTAATGGATTCATTTTGATAGGCATGATATGGATGAATTTAGAAGGCACAAATTTATGTACCTACCTTTTACTTTCTGTTATTTAGATTAAATAAAGCAAAAATAGTACTTTCTGTCTGTTTTCTGAATTATCCTTGCAATAAAAAATGACCCAAAAATAAAAGTTCTCCAAATGCCCTGAAAATTTAGTATGTTTTTTATAGAATATTTGAGAATTTCCAGCACTCAGGACACACCAGGTGGATGCACCAGTGAGCCACAAGGGTGGAGGGCGCGCCCTACCCTCCTAGGCGCCCCCCTGCCTTGTGGGTCCCACATGGGCCCCCTCCATTTATTCCAGCACACATCCACTTTGTATTCCTTCATAAAAAATCATCCCATAGCTCAAACTCATGTTCTTGCTCATTTTGCTGCCATTTTCGATCTCCTTGCTCAAAGCTCCATTCACAAAACTGCTTTGGGGGACTGTTCTTCGGTATATGACTCCTCCAATGGTCCAATTATTTTTTGTTCTAGTGCTTTATTTATTGCAAATTTTTGCTCCGGTGGTGACCTTGTTCTTGAGCTTGCATGTCAAATTTATATGGTCCAAAGTAGTTTTGATGCATGATATAGCCTTTAGGCACTTGTAGGAGTAGTTGATATCAATTTTGTTGAGTTTTCTTTCACTTTTATTTTGAGTCACTAAAAATTTCAGAAATATTCAGAGGAAGAAAATGATGAGGAGACTGTTGAGAGGCTCCTCGAGTCGGGGTTCGAAGGAAAAACAAAATGAGGAGAAGGAGAAGCCCAAGTACAATCTTCCTCGCGCCGCGGAGATTCGGCCGTGTGAGTGGCCATGTGATGCATTCTTGGAGGCGGCTGGAATTTATGAGGATTTCTATTATTTGGATGAGAATGCAGGCATCACCGACTTCCTCCATGACCAGTGTGATCAGTACCTCCTACTCACTAATACTTTCGTGCAAAATTTTCTTTTTCATGCTAGCAGATCACCACCCATGGTAGAGTTTCACTTATATGATGAGCATAAGGAGATGACGCTTTATGACTTTTGTGAGGTTTTAAAATTACCTTATGAGGGTAGCATTGAGGAACCACGTCCTGGAGATGTGGAAGATTTTATTAATGAAGTTACCATCGGGGAAAGGAGAAAGGTGTCGGAAGCGAGAGTGGCTAGTTTACATTTTTCCTGTTTTGCGCTACTACTCATTATTTGCTGGGAGATGTTTAATTGGTCGCAGGGAGCGTGGAGGCCTTAGTGCTCCTGACCTTGCCATTTTTCGCCATGCTTTACTTCGCGATAAAACTTTTAGTTTAGGCGCTATGGTTGCTAAATGGATGAGTTTAAACTGTACAAAGGGCCCTATTTTCGGAGGTATCTTCGCCTCCCGCCTTGCTAGACGCTTCGAGATACCCATTAGGCACTATGAGAAAGAGGAGAAACTACTACCCACTATATACTTAGATTATGACAGCATGGTAGCACATAAGTTTACGCGCTATGATGAGGAAAAGAGACTCATTTATAACTTGATATTTAGCGAGGATACTTTTCAGATTATTACCTTGCCTGCACCTACTTTGTTCGATATTCATTCAGGAAGGTACATTGTTTTGCCCGCGGACATTCATGCATATAGGGAGGGGACACGGTCCCCAGTTCATGAGCCAGAGCCATCACCTGACCCATATCAGGAGTCTATTTATCAGTGGGAGCCATAGGAGCTTGCTAACCAGTGGGAGCCATAGGATCCTCCTCAGTACAGTGGAGAGGACTACTTTGATCCATGGGCATAGACCAACTTAGGCTAAAAGCCTAAGCTTGGGGGAGTACGTATTTCTCACCGACATTACATTCATGTTCACACATTCATTCTAGTTGTCGGTGTTCATACTTTTCCATTGTTTTATCCATGTTAGTTTATGAAAGTGCTAGTTATCGACTAGAGGGGGGTGAATAGGCGATTTTTATGAAAGTCTTAAAAACACAGGGGCTTTGAAGACAACCAGTAGAAATGAACCTATTGATACGCAGCAGAAGGTAGACTACACTAGACAAGCCATAGTCAAGTAAGCAATGAAGTGAAAGCACGAAGACTATCGGCAACTAGGTAGAATGGATCAGGACGAAAGATAGTATGAAGCCAAACAGTAAACAGTCTTCAAGTAGTGAAGACACTCAGATCATGCAAGAAGGCAATGACATCATGAAGACAAACTAAAGTAAAGGGAAGGGAAGGATAGAACCAGTTTCTTGGTGAAGACAAGGATTTGGTAGACCGGTTCTAGTTGCTGTGACAACTGTACGTCTGGTTAGGGAGGCTGAGACTTAACTTAGAAGACCGCGTCTTCACCTTATTCCCCTTGAGCTAAGAACACATAGTCCTCGCCCAATCACTCTGGTAAGTCTTCAAGGTAGACTTCCGACCCTTCACAGACTTCGTTCACCGGTGATCCACAATGACCCATGGATGCTCAAAACGCGACGCCTAACCGGCTGGAGGATTCACGGTCCTCAAGTGTAACAAGTCTTCAGATCACGCGGATAGAAAGACTTCAGTGATGCCTAACACTCTTTGGCTCTGGGTCTTTTGGGCTTTGTCCTCGCAAGGATCTCTCTCTCAAATGCTTCGGAGGTGGGTTGCTCTCAAACGACAAAAGCCGTGCACTAACTCTGAGCAGCCACCAATTTATGGTGTAGGACGTGGGCTATTTATAGCCATGAGGCAACCCGACCTGATTTGTTTGAAATGACCCTGGGTCACTAAGGAACTGTCACGTGTCCAACGGTTAGATTTCAAACACACGCGGTAGCTTGACTTGGGCTACAAGTAAAGCTGACTCATCCAACTCTGGATAAGATTTGCTCTCATTGTCTTCTCTCGAAGACATAGGATTTGGTTGAGCATCACATCAGTCACTCTGACTTTGTTCACTTGGACCCCACTTAACAGTACGGTGGTTCCTATGACTCAACAAAGAAGAAAAGGAAACTATGAAACAACTATGTCTTCGCACTCCATAGTCTTCATGTGAATGTCTTCTCATGTCATAGTCTTCGCTGTGAATATCTTCACATGTCATAGTCTTCACTATGAATATCTTCACAGACCACCATTGTCGTCAATGTCTTCACACATTTTTAGGGGTCATCTCTGGTAGGTAAACTAAATCAATAAGGGACTACTACCTATGTTATCCTGCAATTCTCACAAACACATTAGTCCCTCAACCAAGTTTGTCATCAATACTCCAAAACCAACTAGGGGTGGCACTAGATGCACTTACAATCTCCCCCTTTTTGGTGATTGATGACAAACTGGTTGAAGTTTTCAACGGGGATAAAAGTATGTGAAAGTTAAGGAATAAGGCATTGTCTTCATAAGTAGCAAAAGGCTCCCCCTGAAGATGTGCATATATGTAGTTTGCTTTTGAATGCAATTGCACATGGCAGGTTTTACTTTATGGAGATCCTCTTCAACCTATGAAGACAATTCATCATGCATACAAAGAGATGACGGACATAATGACATGCATAATGAAAGACGGACGTCTATGGAATGGCTTCATGCGGGATATATCATCGCATCACAAAGTGGCAGAAAAAGCAATGTAGCAGACGACCATCGAGTTTAAGTGTTCCAACCCAAAAACCAAATTGTTCAAAAGACGGGAGTTGTAATGACTTAGCAAAATTATGCAACCACCCATAAAGACCCACTTGAAGACTATCAACTCATATGCTTCTCCCCCTTTTATCAGTAATGACCAAAAAGGTTGGAAGATGTAGAGCATTTACTTGTTCCCAGAAGGAGTCGATGATGGAGCAGGGTCGACGTTGGAGTTTGGTGGTGCAGACGGGCCTGATGCAGTGTCGTGGTGCAGTGTAGCCAAGGTTAGTGAAGTGGTATCGTGTTCTTCATCAACGACTCTTGCAACAACAGTTGCAACGGAAGATGAATGCTCAGAATCTTCAATGGAGGGAGTCCGACACCAGCTTGCATTTTGAGGAGGACTGGAGTCAAACTTGAAGTGCTCCATGAAGCCGTCGGCATACAAATCATCTTCATAATAGCATAAAGCTCTTCCAGGACCGCATACAAGCTTCATGGGCTACAAATGTATTCTTGGTGGCCAAGTACGGATGCGGTTTAGATCCACCAAGAGGATCTGCATCTGACGCTTCTGATGCAATGCCACAAGAAGCTCTCGGACATTGAGTACATGAGAACGCTTCCGAAGCCTTTGGGCAATCGTACATGCAGTGGCTTCAGTGTTAGCACGGTGTGGCACTCTCATGTTTCCAGCTAGAGGATAAGCGGGGGTTTCAGCATTGGGAACAAGAATTCCTTCGATTGGTTGCGAGAAGCTTTGATGTTCAGCATTCTGAAGATGTAGGGGATTCTTGGCAAGGTTGGGGTAGATGGCTTCAATAGAAAGATCAACCTCAGGCAGAAAAACAATGTGGTTGCACGCTAAGGGCTGATAATCAATGGTGGAATGAAGCTTGATCAGGTGCATCACCAGTGGAGCATAGAACTTCAGGCCAAATAGATCAATCCTAGAAGCAGCTAGTTGCCTGATGAAGAAATCTTGGGTATTGAATCTGATGCCATTGATGATATAAAATACCAAAGTATTCATGGCTCCTTCAAGTTTAGCTTCAGAAGAATGTCCCTTGATCGGCCATAGAGTACGCCTCAGAATATGTGAAAGTGCAACTATCCCTAGGTGGTTTTGGTAATTCCTAACAACATATAGCTCATTGAGCTAATGCTAATATTTCAGGAAAAGCTCAATGAATGGCATGGCATGGATGACGAAAGTGGACCCCTCAAAATACTAAGGACAAAAAGATTGGCTCAAGCTCAAAGCTCAAGACTCTACATTTTATATTTTAGTGATCCAAGATCACACTAAGTCTATAGGAAAAGCCAGTACTATCAAGGAGGGATGAGGTGTTGCTTGATGAGGTTCTTGCTTCATAGTGCTTAGTGATATGCTCCAAAACCCTCAACTACCTTCCCACATCCACATATGACCTAAACCAAAAGTCAAACTCGGCCCCACCAATTCTTTCTATCCGGCGCCACCGAGTTCAGATGTCATAGCCACTGCCACAAACCCTAGGCAAATCGGTCTCACCGATAGGGATCTCGGTCACACCGAGATGGGGTTTTAATCTCTCTGTTTCCCTTCGTAACATTTCGGTCCTACCGAGATTAAGCGCCAAATTTGGGAAGGTCTTCAACGAACCACCGGTAGGATTTGAAAGAACAAATGAATTGATACGATAACGAAGGAAAAGAATCTTGAACGAGCCACTGTGAGAATTTGAAAATGAATAAAGAAAAAGAATGAATCACTAGGAGGAATTAGGAAACAAACGAAGATACTTGAGTGAATCAAGATGCAAGAGAACGAAGAGATCGCGAACTGATTAAAGAATGCTTGAACAATGCACCGGTATGAATATGGAGACGAACGAAGTGGCATCAGTTTAGAATAATTGGAGAACGAAGCTGAAAACTTGGAAGGAAGAAATATACCAAAATGAAGGCCTCCGGATAATCAAAACGGAAAACAACTCCTGACATATTCCGGATGGGTAAGAAAAGAATCGCACGATGATCGGAACCCAAATAAGAGGATCGCAACATGCTAGCACCATGAATCTCCGAGAGAATAGACAAGATTTAGAGGAAAACTCTTCTTCGGTCTTCAAATATTGAGAAAGACGACGAGAAACATCAACAAAATTGTTGAGGCACTCTAGGAGAATGAAAAGCGAAGCGGTTGAGCTCACAATGAAAATAATTTGGAATCAATCTTAGAAAAGCATCTTACTGATGAAATCCATTCTTACGTCAAACTTAGAAAATAATTTGAGAATAACTCTGGAAAATTAGAAGAGTCAGGTAAGATCCTGGGAAAAGACCTATGGGTTAGGGCACACTGAAAAGAAACACCATTGGAAAGGATTGTTTGAATGAAAAATGATGCACTAGAACGATTGAAAGACTTGAATGAGGTGACAACCTTGAATTAATTGAAGCCAAACATGAATCTTCTAAGATGTATTCATCACTCTAGAATGATTAGATGGCGAGAGGCGAACGAGCAAGGGGAAGCACTTGAGTTGAGGAAAGGAATATGATCAACAACGCAAAACTTGAATTGGATCCACCAAAAATAAAATGAGAGGAACAATGATGAACTTGACGAGAGTTCACCGGTTGGGACAATTGAGGAAAGACTGAAGAGGCTCCGCACGAATGAAATTAATGCCCGAATAGAGGCTCAGACTCCGGGAAGAAAAGGGGTGGGAGGGCGGGAAAAGCAAAGGCAACTTGAACGGGGAACCGACGAATAACTTAAAGAGAAAAGCACCGGTTGAAATAATTGAGGAAAGAATGCAAAGGCTTCACACGAGTAGGATGGATACTTGATTGCGGACTCCGGCTTCGAGAAGAAAAAGGGTGGGTGGGTGGGTGCGAAAAACAAAGACAACTTCATACGGGGAACAACGTCGTTGAGAAAGAGCTGAGGATTGATCTTGCAAAAGACAAAGAGGTTCGAGTCATTTGAAGAGAGAGCACCGGATGAAAAGAGCTGGCATCGCAACGAACGAAAACTAACTGCGTGATCCTAAAAAAATTTGAAGGGGGAGAGGAGTATATCAAAACACCTACATCAAGATTTCTCACCAGAGCGATGAAGGGCTGAGGAGTAAAAAGAATTCCTACTCTCCGATATAACTAGACTCCGAAAAAGTTTTCTTCTAGACTTGACAACGACCAACTACGATCAATCAAGGGGGCTCCTATTGTCGGTCGGGGCTATGATACCAATTTTTCACGCCCAATATGTGACTCTATCCTAAAGGAACTTGAAGGTCCCACCAAGGATAGAACCGCATATTGGCACGCTTTTGCAAGGTGGATACCATTACATCATACCATTACATAATAGTTGGGGACATACAAAAGGCATAAAATGCCACATGAATACATCAAACATCATACATGAGAACAACATCCGACTACAGATGAAACACAAACAGAAACTCAAACGACATCCACCCTGCTAGCCCAGGCTGCCGACCAAGAACCTATCCCCTGAATGAAGGAGAAGCAGAAGAAGAACTCCCAAACAAGTAAACATCGCTCTCACGTTAGATCATCGCATTACCTGTACCTACAACTGTTGTTGTAGTAATCTGTGAGCCACGAGGACTCAGCAATCCCATTACCATGGGTATCAAGATTAGCAAAGCTTAATGGGTACGAAAAGGATAAGTGGTCAGCTTGCAGCAGTGGCTAAGCAATGTATGGTGGCTAACTTACGAGTACAAGAGTAAGATGATAAACTACACAAACGGTCACAAACTAGTCATGATCAAGAAGTGATCCTGAACTACTTACGTTCATACATAACCCAACTGTGTTCTCCTCTCGAACTTCCCCGAAAAGAGATAGTCACGGTTACCCACGTGGTTGGTGTATTTTAATTGAGTTTACTTCAAGTGCTCTACAACCGGATATTAAGAAATTCCCATCTTCCACATAACCGTGGGCACGGCTCTCGAAAGTTTAAACCCTACAGGGGTGTCCCAACTTAGCCCGTGACAAGCTCATGATCCGTGGAGACAATCCTCCATCGCAGGACCCTCTAATCAGACTCGGAATCCCGGTGCACAAGACATTTCCACAATGGTAAAACTAATCCAGCAAGACCTCCTGGCGTGCCGACACCCTGATAGTAGTCGCATGTATGTCGTCTCAGGCCACGTTCGGATGGGACAAGCTACGAGTAAAACCAAATACCTCGGGTTTCCCCGAGGTGCCCCCCCAGGCTGCCCATTTGGGACCAACACCATCAGCACAGCCCCCCTGCTATGTAGAAAGAATCCTTGGGTTCATGACGCCCGATGCCAATTAACTATGTATTTCAATATTATTATGGAAAATGTTAAAACCAATGTTGGGCCTTGCTGTAAGAGTTTTATTCAAAGCGAACTATCAAGAGGGGGTCATAAACCCTCACCGTGCTAGGGATGCAAAATCAAGGAACATAACACCAGTATGACGGTAACGTGGGCGGCAACGGTGGAACAAAACACCAGACATAAGGTCAAGCCTTCCACCCTTTACCAAGTATATAAGTGCATTAATTAAGTAGGAGATATTGTGATATCCCATGATATCCATGATATCCATGTCCCAACATGGAACATCCTGCAACTGCACCTACAACTAGCAACGCTATAAGAGGGGCTGAGCAAAGCGGTAACATATCCAAACAACGTTTTGCTAGGAAGGGTGAAAAGGTTAGAGGCTATCATGGCAATTTGGGAGGCTTGATAAACAAGTGGTAGGTAGCGCGACATAGAGGTAGCATCGAGACAACTAGCATAGCAAAGATAGTAGTGAGATCCAAGGTGATGGTCATCTTTCCTAAAATCTCGCTAGGAAGAAGAATGAGTCCATGAAGAAGATGATCTCACGTAGTCAAACGAATCCTCACAATCGCAACGAAACAGGAACTATCGAGAAGGAGCACAACCGGAAAGAAACAACAACATGATAAACACACAAGCATGAACAAGACATGACGCTCAACCAAGTATGATGCATGACAAGGCTATATGATGCTACTCATGGCAAGAGATGATGCATACAAGAACAACACAACAAAGCAAGTTTAAATGAGGCCAGAATCAAAATATAACAATTCCGGTAAGTCCCCATATGAAAATTTTGAAATTGGTCCAGATCTGATTAAAACACAATGTTGAAGTTGTTAAATAGCAAGTTAAGATGCACCATGATGATCTACACGGTTTTCTAGTCAAGTTATATATAAGTTCGTTTAATTCAGAGCTACGGCCTAGAAGATATGAGCACAACAAGTGAAACATGGCATTGATGCAAATGCAAGCAAAACAGAATCACAAACACTCCAAAACATGGATGCAACAAGGTAGCATGAAACTACATGCAAAACTAAGCAAGTTTCATATAGAGCATGCTCCAAATGGAGCCACGGTTCAACACATACACTCAATACAAGTTTCAAACACAATTTGGCCAAAATAGCAACTAAGCACTTTGTCATCAAGGAAACAACACGCTACAGGAAACATATGGACAGAAGCTTGATATGCACTCAAAGTAAAGACAAATTTCTTCAAATATCATTAAGGTTCAGGTTCATAGGCATCAGGATTAAACGAAAATGATCAATGCAAAAAGCAACTTGATAACATAGATTATGACTTGGTGAAAACAAAGCATATGTATGAGCAGAGTTTATGCGATGGCAGGTTGGAGGCAAGAAATAATTAAGCTACAGTGCAAGACCATGGCAAGCAAAAACATGGCATGCTAGTACATATCATGGAGCTCAAAACACACAACATGGCATAACCATATGATAAATAGGTTCATGGGAATCATCAACGCAAGATGCAAACATGATATAAGCTGATTCTCAGACTTGGAGGAAATCTGGGGATACAAAACAATGACATTATGATGCCGACTTTGGAGGCACATAACAGCAAGCATAGCAACTTTAATAATTGTTCAAAAGACATGGACATGTAGTAGACATGATATACTTCAACTTAGACCATGGGCACAAGTTCATATGATGCATGGAGTAATCAGTATGATACTTGCAAAAAAGGAACATAGTGTTAACAGGTTGACAGGTTTGGCATGATGGAAACTTGAGAGCAAGAAAGAGACAAACTATAGAAAGTTATATGGCAAATAAGGGCATGGAATCAAAGTACAGATAACAAGGAGAAAATAACATCAAGGCATCATAACCATATGGCTTATGAACTAGTGGGAACCATCAAGACAAGTTAAAATATTGTAATAGTTTTAGCAAGTGTAAAACAGCAACATCAGCATACCATATTTGCAAGCTTGGAACAGAGGTCATATGAAGTCCAAAATTGTCAAACTTGGCATGTGGACAAAGAACTCATATCATACTTCAATTCATGTAATTGGGGCATCTGCAAAAGAGGCATAGATTAATTAATAACAAGCTCACAACATGGCATCATGAAGTTAACAAAAAACTGGAACATCATTTAGGCATGTTCATGGCAATGAAAACATATGCTACAGGACATATATGAGGCATCAAATGGCATGGCATGATATAGCCTAACATGAACATCAAAACATGTCAACTAGGTATCTCCGTATTATGCATGGAATTGATGGTAGCATCAAGTTAACATGGCAATATAATGTAATAGTTACAGACTTAGCAAAAAATACTAAGTCTCAGAAAACAGCAAACATCAAGTAGCACACTTTGCAAGCTTGTGCTAGTCACTACAGGGCACATAAAAATACATGGATTGCACCACTGTAAAGATGGCATGAAGATGCTCCTAAAACTTATTGACATGATGCTCAAAAGATAAATACACAAAATGCTATGAAAAGGAAAAATCAGCAAGTTATGACAATTTTCAGCAGGTTATAACATTTAACACTTTTGCAACGATGATTAGGGCAAGATGAAGAGTAACATGCATGCAAATGACACTAGCATGTAGATCATTCATAGATGAACAATTTGACATATCATACACGCAAAACGGAGCAATATGCATGAAGTTATGCCATGATGAACATGCACACATAATATGGATTTTCCAGGTACTTAGAGACAATCAACCTCGCGAAAGTCAATGGGACGAGGAGGAGCGGGACGAGGAGATCCGGGACAGGGCACCGCGTTTTGTTCGGGGGAGTGGTGGATCTCATCCCACTCCCCGGATCTAGCACCGGCGAGAGATCCGGCATCGGCGAGAGATCCGGCGCCGGCGAGCTCTCCGGCGAGGGAGACGACGCGGCGGCTATGGAGGATGACGGGGACGGAGGAG
>NC_057797.1:317422596-317449998 GCF_018294505.1 Triticum aestivum
AGGCGCCGGGGCCGGTGAGCGGCGGTGCGGGCGAGATTCGGGCCCGCCGTGGCTCGGGGCGGGCTGGAGATGGGCTCCATGGGACCGATGGCGCGCGGGGGATAGAGAGGGCCGGCGGGGGTGATGTGGCGAGCTCCAGTTGGAAGAGGGCGGCGACGCGGACATGTCTGGCCGTCACGAACGTGTCTGGTGGCGGTGGGAGAGGGGGAGACTAGGGCTTTGACTGCGATTTGGACGGGGAGGACCTATTTATAGGTTGAGGGAGGTAGGAGAGGCCAAATGAGGTACAGTTTTCGCCCACACGATCATGATCCAGCGACAAAGAGCATGGAGGGGGTTTAGATGGGCTAGTGGGCTAGTGGGCTGTTATGAAGGGCTGCTAGGATGCAAAGAGAAAGGGGTCCAGCGGTTAACGCGGTTAACCGTTGGGGCATCAAATGACCTCCAAATGGAACGAAATTTGACAAGCGGTCTACTGGTGATATACCAAGACCACTCGACAAATCTCGGCCCATTCCGAGAATGTTTTTCTCCCGCTAACGAAATGAGATCTGGAAGGTGCGGCAGGTGCATGTGAGAGTGTCGAATGCCGAAACGTACAACGGAGAAAATGACCGGATGCAAGTTTTGAAAACATGAGGATGCAATGCACATGATGAGATGGCGAAGTGCAACACGCAAGAAAATGATGTGGCAATGACGGCGAGTAACTGGAAGACACCTCGCGCATCGGACTCGGGGCGTTACATCTCTCTTCTTTGTCTTCATCGGCTTATGCAGCCAGAATGTCTTCAGCAACTTTGGCTGCAGACTCATAGGCATTTGCAGTAGAGGTGGCTTTAGTAAACTCTTGACGTGAGACTAAGCTTTGGTGCACTTCCCCTTCTGGAATGCTCGACATGGTGACTTGTGGCCTGGGGCCTTTGCAAAGCCTGCGAAATGCAGGCGACGCCTTTGGTGAGGGAGTGGTCTGTACCATGTAGTTGTCATCGTCAAGCACCAGAGTGGTGACTTGATGTGGTGGTGTTCTTGGTGTCTCATCTTGTACTGGGGTGTCTTGCCGTTGGCTCTCGGCCCATGAGTCATCCTGAGCGATTGGTGTCAATGGACGACCAATGCTAAAAAGTTCACTGCTCGTCAGAGCAAGCGATGATACCAACTGGGGCTCGAGCTGTGGAAGGACTACATCATCATCAACATTGTCTTCATGACCAGTGTATTCAATTGTGTTGGGGTTAGTAGATGGAACTTCTTCACTTTCTGGAGCCTTTGTGGAAGCAGGCTGATGGATCATAAGACAACGCTCTTGATTGGTTGAGGCAGGAAGAGCAACAGAAATGGGTTCAACATTGAGGGGTTCTGAGGCTTCAGGACGCTCTTTCTTTGAAGACTTGGTCTTCAATTTCTTCTTTGATGGAGCACCATATGAAGTGTCTTTGTGCTTGTGCTTCCTGGCTTCGGCTTCAGCTGCCCTTGTTTTCTTTAGCTCTGAAGCTGCTGAGGTGACCATAGGCTTCGAGCCAGTCATACGGGCAGGGAAGACAATGTGAGGTTCTTCCTGCCATGGTGCTTCAGATTGGGCCGCAGCAGACTTCTTCTTTTGCTTGGCGGACATCCTGGGGTCGATGCCAGGACGCCCAAGAGCCTTTCTATTCTCAGCTTCATTATGAGCTTGAACACATTTCTGCGCAAAGTACTTCATGCACTCTCGTGAGCCTTTTGCTTATTCACGCTTCTTGTGGAATTCTTCCTTCAGATCATGCAGCATCTTCTTGAAGATATGCACATCAGCCACACTGAGCTTGGCCATATTCTTCTTGAAATGCACCTTCTCATAATCAACCATGTTCTTGAGTTCGACGATTTTCTGAGCCAAGGACAACTCATTAGCAATGGCTCCGTGAAACGTGACGCTTATGCCCATAGGGAGCTGAAGGTCATCAATACTGATACTCTGGTCATCAAACCACTCATCAATGAAATTGTTCAAAATGTCAACGTCAAAGAGGGGCAAATCATTGAAGATCTCCACCTCTTACTTGCTCTTGATCAGCATCTCAAGTGCTTCATCACCAAGATCTTCATCACTAGACAGATCAATGGTGTCTTCCTCGTTGCGTAGAATGGCAGCAGGAGTCAGTTCATGCCTAGAAATCTTCTTGGGCTTCTTGGTCTTCTTGGTCTTCTTGGAGACACGAGACAAATCTTCATACTACACACTGGGTTCAGGAGGTGGAATCTTCAACGGCTTCACAGTTGAAGCTTTTGGTGTGGCAGATAGCTTCGAAGATTTTGACTTCTTTTTCTTCTGCTTCGGTGAAGCTGGCACATCTTAGGAGTCTGCATCATCAGCAGATTGCTCCACTGTGGCCCTCTAAGCAGCAGTGTGGGAGAGGAGCCCATTGAAGCTAGTGAAGGGGCCGATGACATTCGGATTGGCATCACGAGTGCCATCCTGCCTTGGAGCAGACGGACCAGGGTTGGAGTTGAGTCCAAAATTCCTTCTGTTCTTGGCAGCTGACTCTTTGGCAAACTGATAGTTTCGCTTGAAGATATTGTCTTCGCGACACCATAACATAAATGATGGGTTGTCATTCTCAGGCTTCGGTCCACGGACTATGCATCGGTAGAAGCCTTGGGCAACAGCTTCAGGCTTTGATTTTGGCTGCAGATTCTTGTACAGTATGTCACCCCATGGGCGCTTGATGGCGTTCTTCTCAGCATACTCAGCAGTGACGAAGTTGTACTTGAACCAGTGTTCTGCCCAATATCTTCGAATCCATTGGATTCGGGTCTTGCGCTGATTGTAGTTTTCCTCAGGATCAGTTTTGTACATTTCATACAGATCCGAAGGCATATCTAGAGTTGTGTTGCCTCTGCGCTGCCTGCCACCTCTCCTTGCTGATTTCTTTGTGGCCATGATATTCAGACTGATTGGCTTCAGAATAGTCAAAGGCTTCCGTCTACTGGTCAAACAAGAACTGGCTTCAGGGGAGTGAATATGATGTTGTAAGAACTCTGCAAATGAATGCTGACTATGAGAACCAAGGGATTCTCCCACGGACATGTACCTGTGACAGCATTAGAGGTGCGAGGGAAGGGTAAGAGGTCATATGCATTCTCAGAAGATTCTGAAGATAAATCAGTTTGAAGACATTGACCTCATAGAGCGAAGACATTCACTTATTTGAAGAGGGTTGGTTCCAGATTTGTACAAATCGAAGAATAAGTACAAGTGAGGAATCTAACTAGTTATGAGGCATAAGTGAATATCCTTAGCATGATATGAGATGCAGATAAAGACAGATCCAGATTCGTAAGTATAGAAACCACTTTTGGTTGAAGTGGATGGATTTGACTGATCAAAAAGACAGTAAAAAGTGAGATTTAATTACCGCTGACAAACTTCTAGATGAGCCAGAGTTAGAAGCTGAGCAATTCAATCTCCCGCGCCCTAACTTGGCGGCAAAAGACACCTACGGTAGCGGCGGAGATGACGAGGTCCGCTGCCGGCGTGAGGACGGCACCGAAGAAGTCGCGGCAGCTAAGTGTTTTGTCTCCGGCGTCGACGCGAGCTAGCGGAGGAGCTAGGGTTTGAGCGAGGTGGCGAGGTGGAAGAAGAGATAATGACCATGTGGTGTGTGTATTTATAAGGAAGGGGACTGCATAGTGTAATTACGCAGGTGCCCCTGGTGGTTCACATCTGAAGGACACGTGGCCTGCATGCAACTTATTGGAAGTTGCTCCATGTTCCCATGCACACCTGGATTGTCGGGTGGTCATTCCGGCTTCTCTGGTATTCAGGCAAAAGGGATATAGCATTAAAACATATTTAAATGTGTGTCTCTGATACGTCTCCATCGTATTTGTAATTTTTTATTGTTCCATGCCAATATTCTACAACTTTCATATACTTTTGGCAACTTTTTATACTATTTTTGGGACTAACATATTGATCCAGTGCCCAGTGCCAGTTCCTGTTTGTTGCATGTTTTTTGTTTCGCAGAATATCCATATCAAACGGAGTCCAAACGAGATAAAAACTGACGGAGATTTTTTTTTGAATATATGTGATTTTTGGGAAGAAAAATCAATGCGAGATGATGCTCGAGGGGCCCACGAGGCAGGGGGCATGCCCCTGACCCTCGTGGCCAACCTGTAAGGTGGTTGGTGCCCTTCTTTCGCCGCAAGAAAGCTAATATCCGGATAGAGATCGTGTTAAAATTTCAGCCCAATCGGAGTTACGGATCTCCGGGAATATAAGAAACGGTGAAAGGGTAGAATCTGAGAACGCAGAAACAGAGAGAGACAGAGAGACAGATCCAATCTCGGAGGGGCTCTCGCCCCTCCCATGCCATGGAGACCAAGGACCAGAGGGGAAACCCTTCTCCCATCTAGGGAGGAGGTCAGGGAAGAAGGAGAAGGAGGGGGCTCTCTCCCCCTCGCTTCCGGTGGCACAGGAGTGCCACCGGGGGCCATCATCCTCACCGCAATCTTCACCAACAACTTCACCACCATCATCACCAACTCTTCCCCCTCTATGCAGCAGTGCAACCTCTCCCTTACCCGCTGTAATCTCTACTTAAACATGGTGCTCAACGCTATATATTATTTCCCAATGATGTATGGCTATCCGATGATGTTTGAGTAGATCCGTTTTGTCGTATGGGTTATTTGATGATCGTGATTGGTTTGAGTTGCATGTTTTATTATTTGTGCTGTCCTATGGTGCTCTCCGTGTCGAGCAACCGTGAGGGATTCCCGCTGTAGGGTTTGCAATATGTTCATGATTTGCTTATGGTGGGTGGCGTGAGTGACAGAAGCACAGACCCGAGTAAGTAGGTTGTTTGCGTATGGGATAAAGAGGACTTGATACTTTAATGCTATGGTTGGGTTTTACCTTAATGATCTTTAGTAGTTGCGGATGCTTGCTAGAGTTCCAATCATAAGTGCATATGATCAAAGTAGAGAAAGTATGTTAGCTTATGCCTCTCCCTCATATAAAATTGCAATAATGATCACCGATCTAGTTATCGATTGCCTAGGGACAAATAACTTTCTCGTACCAAAAAGCTCTTTACTAAAACTAACTTAGTTGTGTCTTTATCTAAACAGCCCCTACTTTTTATTTACATGCTCTTTATTATCTTGAAAACCTATCCAAAAACACTTACAAAGTACTTCTAGTTTCATACTTGTTCTAGGTAAAGCGAACATCAAGCGTGCGTAGAGTTGTATCGGTGGTTGATAGAACTTGAGGGAATATTTGTTCTACCTTTAGCTCCTCGTTGGGTTCGACACTCTTACTTATCGAAAACTGTTGTGATCCCCTATACTTGTGGGTTATCAAGACCTTTTTCTAGCGCCGTTGTCGGGGAGTCATAGCGTGGGGTGAATATTCTCGTGTGTGCTTGTTTTCTTTATCACTAAGTAATTTTTATTTGCTGTTCTGAGGTGTTCTCTATCTTTAGTTATGGATATGGAACACGAAATACCAAAAAATAGGTTTACCTACTACTAATGGAGATGGGGAACCTCCTAAAACCCTCGATGCTCATTATGTGAAAGATATCATGTACTACTTTGATAATCCTGAGAAAACCCCATTCAATTATATAATGGGAGACACGTTGGATCAACGTGAATACTTTAGGGATTATCGTATGACACAAAAAGGGAAACTATTATGGGATCAAATTCATATGTTGCATTGGTATGCTCGGCAACTTTGCTTGAGATATGACTATACTTGTTGCTCTAGGATGAAGGCTCCACACCTTCACTTTTCATGCAAATTTAATGATGATAAAACCTTGGCTTCTTATGCTAATGGTATATATGATTACTATGATGTGGAACAAATAGAAGAAGTTGTTGCTTTTATGGGTGCTTATGAAATTGAATCTTTGTTTAAAGAGTGTGAAAATTTTGATGATTGAGTTTATAGACCTGAAAATTTAGCTATCCTTAAATATTGCTATGAGAATTATGAATTCAATGCCGATATTGATGCGTTTATTGAGAAAGTCTCCACTGTCCAAGAAGAGACTAATATTTTGCAGGAGTCTATGGAAGAAGAAATTGATGAAACTGTGAGCTCATTGGATGAAAAAGATGATGAGGAGAGCGAAGAACAAAAGGAGGAAGAGCGGATTAGCTACCTGTGCCCGCTTCTAATGAGAGTAACTCTTCAACTCACACATTGTCTAATTTCCCTTTGTGCTTACCGAAGGATGATTGCTATGATGATTGTTATGACCCCGTTGATTCTCTTGAAATATCCCTTTTTGATGATGCTTGCTAAGCTTGTGGCCAAGATGCCAATATAAATTATGCTCATGGAGATGAACTTGCTATAGTTCCTTATGTTAAACATGAAATTGTTTCTATTTCACCCACGCATGATAGTCCTATTATCCTTTTGAATTCTCCCGACTACACTATATCGGAGAAGTTTGCACTTATTAAGGATTATATTGATTGGTTACGTTTTACTATTACACATGATGATTTTGATGAATATAATATTCATGTGATTGCTGCTCCTACTTGCAATTATTATGAGAGAGGAACTACATCTCCACCTCTCTATGTTTCCCACATGATAAAATTGCAAGAAACTATTTATACTATGCATTGGCCTTTACTATGTGTGCATGAATTGTTTCTTTTATGACATGCCGATGCATAGGAAGAGATTTAGACTTCGTTGTTGCATGATATATGTTACTTTGTGCTCACTACTAAATTACAAATCATTATTAATTAAAATTGGCTTTGATATACCTTGGGATCCGGGTGGATCCATTACTTGAACACTATATGCCTAGCTTAATGGCTTTAAAGAAAGCGCTGCCAGGGAGACAACCCGGAAGTTTTAGAGAGTCATTTATTTCTGTTGTGAGCTTTTATAAAGTTTAAAAATAAAAATAATGTGCTAATATTTGCCTTTAGGATGTTTACTTTGCTTGTTGGTTTGTACGGTGCAGGACAGAAACTTTGGCTGTAGTGCGCGATTTTACATTTCTTTACTGGAACGTCAAACGGTTCTGATTCTTTTTGCATTGTCTTTCTATACAGATTGTTTATTTTCCTAAGTCTGGTAGAATTTTTGGAGTACCAGAGGTATGGTGAATGTTCAGATTATTACAGACTGTTCTGTTTTAGACAGATTCGGTTTTTGATGCATAGTTTGCTTGTTTTGATGAAACTATCAATTTATATCAGTGGATTAAGCCACGGAAAAGTTATATTACAGTAGCTACATTGCAAAAACAAAATGTGAATTAGTATACAACAGTACTTAGAGTATTGATTTTCTTTATTATACTAACGGATCTTACCGAGTTTTCTGTTGTAGTTTTGTGTGGATGATGTGTTCGATGATCGAGAAGGTCTTGATATGAGAAGAAGGAAGAGAGGCAAGAGCTCAAGCTTGGGGATGCCCGAGGCACCCCAAGTAAATATTCAAGGAGACTCAAGCATCTAAGCTTGGGGATGCCCGAGGCACCCCAAGTAAATATTCAAGGAGACTCAAGCATCTAAGCTTGGGGATGCCCCGGAAGGCATCCCCTCTTTTTTCAACAAGTATCGGTATGTTTTCGGATTCGTTTCGTTCATGCGATATGTGCAATCTTGGAGCATCTTTTGCATTTAGTTTTCATTTTTCTTGTATGCACCATGCTGGTATGAGATAGTCCTTGGTTGATTTATAGAATGCTCTTTGCACTTCACTTAAATATTTTGAGTATGGCTTTATAGAATGCTTCATGTGCTTCACTTATATCATTTGAAGTTTGGATTGCCTATTTCTCTTTACATAGAAACCCGCCATTTGTAGAATGCTCTTTTGCTTCACTTATATTTGTTAGAGCACGGGCATATCTTTTGTAGAAATAATTAAACTCTCTTGCTTCATCTATTTAGAGAGATGACAGGAATTGGTCATTCACATGGTTAGTCATAAAATCCTACATAAAACTTGTAGATCACTGAATATGATATGTTTGATTCCTTGCAATAGTTTTGCGATATAAAGATGGTGATATTAGAGTCATGCTAGTTGGTAGTTGTGGATTGTAGAAATACTTGTGTTGAGGTTTGTGATTCCCGTAGCATGCACGTATGGTGAACCGTTATGTGATGAAGTCGGAGCATGATTTATTTATTGATTGTCTTCCTTATGAGTGACGGTCGGGGACGAGCGATGGTCTTTTCCTACCAATCTATCCCCCTAGGAGCATGCGCGTAGTACTTTGTTTCGATGACTAATAGATTTTTGCAATAAGTATGTGAGTTCTTTATGACTAATGTTGAGTCCATGGATTATACGCACTCTCACCCTTCCACCATTGCTAGCCTCTCTAGTACCGCGCAACTTTCGCCGGTACCTTAAACCCACCATATACCTTCCTCAAAACAGCCACCATACCTACCTATTATGGCATTTCCATAGCCATTCCGAGATATATTGCCATGCAACTTCCATCATCATCATATACATGACTTGAGCATTCATTGTCATATTGCTTTGAATGATCGTAAGATAGCTAGCATGATGTTTTCATGGCTTGTCCGTTTTTTTATGTCATCACTATGCTAGATCATTGCACATCCCGGTACACCGCCGGAGGCATTCATATAGAGTCATATCTTTGTTCTAGTATCGATTTGTAAGTAAATAAAAGTGTGATGATAATCATTATTAGAGCATTGCCCCAGTGAGGAAAGGATGATGGAGACTATGATTCCCCCACAAGTCGGGATGAGACTCCGGACGAAAAAAGGAAAAAAAAGAGAGAAAGGCCAAAAAAAGAGAGAAGGCCCAAAAAAATAAAAATAATAATAATAATAATAAAAAATGAGAGAAAAAGAGAGAAGGGGCAATGTTACTATCCTTTTACCACACTTGTGCTTCAGAGTAGCACCATGTTCTTCATATAGAGAGTCTCTTGAGTTATCACTTTCATATACTAGTGGGAATTTTCATTATAGAACTTGGCTTGTATATTCTGATGATGGGCTTCCTCAAATGCCTGAGGTCTTCATGAGAAAGCAAGTTGGATGCACACCCACTTAGTTTCAGTTTGAGCTTTCATCTACTTATAGCTCTTAGTGCATCCGTTGCATGGCAATCCCTACTCACTCGCATTGATATCTATTGATGGGCATCTCCATAGCCTGTTGATACGCCTAGTTGATGTGAGACTATCTTCTCCTTTTTCTGTCTTCTCCACAACCACCATTATATTCCACCTATAGTGCTATGTCCATGGCTCACGCTCATGTATTGCGTGAAAGTTGAAAACGTTTGAGAACATCAAAAGTATGAAACGATTGCTTGGCTTGTCATCGAGGTTGTGCATGATTTGAATATTTTGTGTGGTGAAGATGGAGCATAGCCAGACCATATGATTTTGTAGGGATAACTTTCTTTGGCCATGTTATTTTGAAAATACATGATTGCTTTATTAGTAGGCTTGAAGTATTATTGTTTTTATGTCAAATGATAGACTATTGCTTTGAATCACTCGTGTCTTAATATTCATGCCATGATTAGATATGTGATCAAGATTATGCTAGGTCGCATTCCACATCAAAAATTATCTTTTTTATCATTTACCTACTCAAGGAAGAGCAGGAATTAAGCTTGGGGATGCTGATATGTCTTCGTCGTATCTATAATTTTTGATTGTCCATGCCAATATTCTACAACTTTCATATACTTTTGGCAACTTTTTATACTATTTTTTGGACTAACATATTGATCCAGTGCCCAGTGCCAGTTCCTATTTGTTGCATGTTTTTTTCGCAGAATATCCATATCAAACGGAGTCCAGACGGGATAAAAATTGTTGGAGATTTTTTTTTGGAATATATGTGATTTTTGGGAAGAAAAATCAACGCAAGACGATGCTCGAGGGGCCCACAAGGCAGGGGGCGTGCCCCTGACGCTCGTGGCCACCCTGTAAGGCAGTTGGTGCCCTTATTTCGCCGCAAGAAAGCTAATATCCGGATAGAGATCGTGTTAAAATTTCAGCCCAATCGGAGTTACGGATCTCCGGGAATATAAGAAAAAGTGAAAGGGTAGAATCTGATAACGCAGAAACAGAGAGAGACAGATCCAATCTCGGAGGGGCTCTCGCCCCTCCCATGCCATGGAGACCAAGGACCATAGGGGAAACCCTTCTCCCATCTAGGGAGGAGGTCAGGGAAGAAGGAGAAGGAGGGGGGCTCTCTCCCCCTCGCTTCCGGTGGCACCGGAGTGCCACCGGGGGCCATCATCCTCACCGCAATCTTCACCAACAACTTCACCGCCATCATCACCAACTCTTCCCCCTCTATGCAGCGGTGTAACCTCTCTCTTACCCGCTCTAATCTCTACTTAAACATGGTGCTCAACGCTATATATTATTTCCCAATGATGTATGGCTATCCTATGATGTTTGAGTAGATCCGTTTTGTCCTATGGGTTATTTGATGATCGTGATTGGTTTGAGTTGCATGTTTTATTATTGGTGATGTCCTATGATGCTCTCCGTGTCGCCCAAGCGTGAGGGATTCCCTCTGTAGGGTTTGCAATATGTTCATGATTTGCTTATGGTGGGTGGCGTGAGTGACAGAAGCACAGACCCGAGTAAGTAGGTTGTTTGCGTATGGGATAAAGAGGACTTGATACATTAATGCTATGGTTGGGTTTTACCTTAATGATCTTTAGTAGTTGAGGATGCTTGCTAGAGTTCCAATCATAAGTGCATATGATCCAAGTAGAGAAAGTATGTTAGCTTATGCCTCTCCCTCATATAAAATTGCAATAATGATCACCGATCTAGTTTTCGATTGCCTAGGGACAAATAACTTTCTCGTAAAAAAAGCTCTTTACTAAAACTAACTTAGTTGTGTCTTTATCTAAACAACCCCTACTTTTTATTTACATGCTCTTTATTATCTTGCAAACCTATCCAAAAACACTTACAAAGTACTTCTAGTTTCATACTTGTTCTAGGTAAAGCGAACGTCAAGCGTGAGTAGAGTTGTGTCGGTGGTCGGTAGAACTTGAGGGAATATTTGTTCTACCTTTAGCTCCTCGTTGGGTTCGACACTCTTACTTATCGAAAACTGTTACGATCCCCTATACTTGTGGGTTATCAGTCTCTGTGTCTTCTGCTGACAAGGACTTAGGGAAGACATTTGACAGGTTTCAACATAATGCATATGACTTAGACAGATAGAATTTGAGGAAGAAGCACAGAAGGGGTTAGGGTCCGATCACTTTCACTTAGATCATAAAAATTCAAGTATAAAGACATAGCTATAAGTGAATGATGTAGAGGACAGAACACACACACACACACACACACACACACACACACACACACACACATATATATATATATATATATATATATATATCAGTATAAGACCAACTCAACATTGCGAAGATAAACCTTGAGGTCAAATAAATGTTGAAGACAAACCAAATTCAAAAACTATGCAATTATGATGCCAAATTGAAAAGCTTCAAGAAGGTTTTGGTGGTGGCGTTACCCACCGTATAGGAAGTATTAGACCCAGACACAACGCACAATTATCATGGTGCTCCAAAGTCAAATTCCGCGTTAATGTATTCACAGTTAGAGTGTATGTCTTCATTGATTGAAGATATACGTTACTTTGTGTGTTGCACATCTAAGTCGTCAACATGCATAAGCGTTACGATGTGTGTCCAATTACAGGACATTTGAGGATTCTAAGATATTTAGCTCACACCGCAACTTGCAAAACCTTTTCTCATCCAAGGGCTTTGTGAAGATATCTGCCAATTTCTCTTCAGTGTTGACGTGAATGATATCAATATCTTCCTTCATGACATGATCTCTGAGAAAGTGATGACGGATCTGAATGTGCTTTGTCTTTGAGTGCTAAACTGGGTTGTTGGCAACCTTGATGGCGCTTTCATTGTCGCAGTAGAGTGGCACATGCTTCAGGTGGATGCCATAGTCCTTGAGAGTTTGCTTCATCCATAGAAGCTGAGCGCAGCAAGATCCAGCATCAGTGTATTCAGATTCAGCAGTGGAGATGGATACACAGTTCTGCTTCTTTGAAGACAAACAGACAAGAGATCGTCCAAGAAAGTGACATGTGCCTGATGTGGACTTGCGATCAACCTTGTCACCAGCATAATCAGCATCTGAGAATCCAACTAGATCAACCTTTGAGCCCTTTGGATACCATAATCCTAGTGTTGGGATGTAAGCCAAATATCGAAGAATTCGGTTCACAGCTAAGCGATGCGATTCCTTTGGTGCCACTTGAAATCGGGCACACATGCAAATGCTAAGCATTATATCTGGCCTAGATGCACATAAATAGAGTAAAGAACCAATCATGGAACAATATACCTTTTGATTGAACTCTTTACCATTGTCGTCGGGGCCCACATGAATTTTGGTTGGCATTGGCGTCGTGTACCCTTTGCAGTCTTGCATTACAAACTTCTTCAGGCAATCTTTGAGGTATTTCTCTTGTGATATGAAGATGCCATTGCTCTGCTAACGGATTTGAAGACCGAGGAAGAATTTCAGCTCACCCATCATGGACATCTGATATTGATCTTGCATCATATGCCCAAACTCATCACTATATCTCTTGTCAGTGAAGCCGAAGATAATGTCATCCACATAGATTTGGCACACAAACAGTTCACAATCATATGTCTTCGTGAAGAGTGTGGGATCCAGGGAACCAGGTTTGAAGCCTTTGCTCTTCAGGAAGTCTTTGAGTGTGTCATACCAAGCGTGAGGGGCTTGTTTGAAGCCATACAGTGCCTTGTTGAGCTTGTATACCATGTCAGGATGCTTTGGGTCTTCAAAACCACGTGGTTGTGCAACATACAGTTCTTGTTCAATTTTTCCATTGAGAAAGGCACTCTTTACATCCATTTGGTACAGAAGGATGTTGTGATAGTTGGCATAGGCTAGCAATATGTGAATGGCTTCAAGCCTAGCCACCGGAGCAAATGTTTCATCGAAGTCAATCCCTTCAACTTGAGTGTAACCTTGAGCAATGAGATGAGCCTTGTTTCTGACAACTTGACCATGCTCATCGTGTTTGTTGTGATAGATCCATTTGGTGCCTATGATATTGTGCTTGCGAGGATCAGGACGCTTTACCAGTTCCCAAACATTGTTCAGCTCGAACTGTTGAAGCTCTTCTTGCATAGCTTGAATCCATTCAGGTTCCATGAAGGCTTCATCAACTTTCTTGGGTTCAGATATAAAGACAAATGCAAAGTGACCACAGAAATTTGCTAGCTGTGTTGCTCTTGAACGAGTGAGTGGACCAGGTGCATTGATGCAATCGATTATCTTCTCAATATGTACTTCATTCGCAACATGAGGATGAACTGGATGAAGATTTTGCTCCTGCTGATCATTGTCTTCATCTTCAGTATTGACTTCAGGCTGAGTAGTGTCTTCGGGTTGATTAGGTGCAGAAATGATGATTTCTTCTTCAGCATGTGCCTCTGAAGGTGTGATTTCTCCAGTACCCATAAGCTTGATAGATTCACTTGGTGGGGCTTCATCTAGCACATTTGGCAGGTGCCCTCTTTGCGAGCCGTTAGTCTCATCGAACCACACATCCACAGTTTCAACCACTTTATAGTGAAAGAGGTTGGAGACTATGTAGGATTGCGAATCCTTTCTGTCGCCAAGCATAAAACCTTCATGTGCTTTTAGTGCAAATTTTGAAGTGTGATGTGGATCCTTGATCCAGCACCTAGCACCAAATACTCTGAAGTAACTGACGTTTGGCTTCTTAGCAATTAGGAGCTCATAGGATGTCTTCTTTAGAAGCTTGTGAAGCTAAACACGGTTGATGATGTGGCATGCAGTATCAATGGCTTTAGGCCAGAACTTCCTTGGTGTCTTGTACTCATCAGGCATCGTACATGCCATCTCAATGAGTGTTCTGTTCTTGCGCTCCATGATGCCATTATGCTGAGGTGTATATGGAGCTGAGAACTCATGTGTGATGCCCAATGTATCAAGATAAGTGTCGAGGCAGGTGTTCTTGAATTCTGTGCTGTTGTCACTTCTGATGTGCTTGATCTTGATGCCATAGTTGGTCCCGACATGATTGGTGAACCGTCTGAAGACATCCTGCACTTCATTCAGAGGATTATGTGCACCCATGTATATCTTGAGTAATCATCAACAATGACGAAGCCATAGAGGCAAGCAGTGGTAGTAAGGGTAGAGTAATGAGTAGGGCCAAATAAGTCCATGTGAAGTAGCTCGAAGGGATGAGTCGTCATCATGATTGTCTTCGAGGGATGCTTGGCCCTAGTCATCTTTCCAACTTCGCAGGGACCACATAGATGATCCTTCTTGAACTTAACGCCCTCGATGCCTACGACATGCGTCTTCTTTGCGAGGGTGTACAAGTTCCTCATGCCAGCATGCCCTAGCCTCAGATGCCAGAGCAAGCACTCTCAATCTTTTGCTAGAAGACATACGGTCAATTGTGGTCCTGCTGAGAAATCTACCATATACAGATCGTCTTTTTGATACCCTTCAAAGACTAGAGATTTATCGGATTCCATAAGCACAAGGCAAAGATATTTACCTAATATCACAATCATGTTCAGATCATAAAGCATTGAGACAGACATTAAGTTGAAACCAAGGGATTCAACAAGCATCACTTTATCCATGTGTTGATCCTTTGAGATTGCAACTCTACCTAGACCCAATACCTTGCTTTTACCAATGTCAGCAAATGTGATGTGACTCTTGTCAGATGGACGTAGGGTTGAATCCATGAGAAGACTTCGATCACCAGTCATCTGGTTAGTGCATCCATTGTCCATAATCCATTCTGAAGCCTTTGGTGTCATATCCTATAGTGCAGTTTGGGGATAGGCTTCACCAAGAGTATTGTTAAGCACAAACATTTGACGAACTAGCGGATTATTAAAGTCCAGATCATGGTTAGGATAAATAGGATGTTTGTCAAGGAATCCTGGGACGAAATACATAGTAAGACAATTTTGGCATTTTATCTTGCGTCCCACAAGATGTTTTAGGTCCCCAACATAAGCATCAGAAGCCTTTGATTTCTGGCTGGAGACCTTTCCCTGCAAAAGAGAGTCAATTTTTCTTAACCACCCACATCTTTAGGGGTGGCTTAGAAGCAATGAGTCTAAGTGCAGCATCTGAGAACTTCGGCTTTGGAGCCCTAGCAAATAGCCTTGTAGGAGGTGAATTATACTCATAAGAATAAGCCGAAAAGTTCTTGGTCTTATGAACATTGCAGTTTGACGAAACACGCTCATATTCATAAGTCTGAGTATGGTTTCCCTGCAAAACATTGGCGTTAGGGTGACTCTGGTGAGTCCTATGCCTGTATGAAGCCTTTGGGCCATATGAAGCCTATAGTCTGGGGTTTGTCTTCTTTACAGGTTGTGTCATGATGACATTCACAGGAAGTTTCTCAAGACAACTTTTGGGCACCTAGATCTTCTTCAAAGGTGGTCCATTCCTGCAGTTAGTACCAATATACCTGGCAAACACTTCACCATTCTGATTCTTAAACAGTTTAGAGTTTGCATCAGAGGATTCATCAATGATAATCGGGTTAGCACAAGTGAAGCCAGATAAGGTAGATGGATCCACTGAAGGTCCCTTTGCACCAACCCATGTGGTTTTGGGGTACTGCTCAGGCTTCTAATAAGAACCATCAACATTCATTTTCCTCTCAAACCCAACACCCTCTTTCCTAGGGTTTCGGTTCAGAATCTGTTTCTTGAGGACATCACATAGTGTCTGATGCCCTTTGAGACTCTTGTACATTCATGTTTCAAGCAATGTCCTCAACCTGGCATTTTCATCAGCAATAGTAGTGGTATCCTCAGTGGAGGGGTTAGTTACCACATCAGTAGTTGAAGATATTACAATAGTAGCAGTTGTAGAACATTCAGCAACAGAGACGGCATTATCACGCTCAAGACATTTTAGACATGGTGGTTCAAACCCTTCCTGAGCGGAACTGGTCTGTTGAGCACGGAGTGACTCGTTCTCCTTTTGAAGAACTTCATGAGTCGCTCTCAAGTTCTTGATGACCCACAAGTATAGGGGATCTATCGTAGTCCTTTCGATTAGTAAGAGTGTCGAACCCAACAATGAGCAGAAGGAAATGATAAGCGGTTTCCAGCAAGGTATTCTCTGCAAGTACTGAAATAAGTGGTAACAAATAGTTTTGTGATAGGATAATTTGTAACGAGCAACAAGTAACAAAAGTAAATAAAGTGGAGCAAGGTGGCCCAATCCTTTTTGTAGAAAAGGACAAGCCTGGACAAACTCTTATATAGAGAAAAGTGCTCCCGAGGACACATGGGAATATCGTCAAGCTAGTTTTCATCACGTTCATATGATTCGCGTTCGGTACTTTGATAATTCGGTATGTGGGTGGACTGGTGCTTGGGTGCTGCCCTTACTTGGACAAACATCCCACTTATGATTAACCTCTATTGCAAGCATCCGCAACTACAACAAAAGTATTAAGGTAAACCTAACCATAGCATGAAACATGTGGATCCAAATCAGCCCCTTACGAAGCAACGCATAAACTAGGGTTTAAGCTTCTATCACTCTAGCCACCCATCATCTACTTATTACTTCCCAATGCCTTCCTCTAGGCCCAAATAATGGTGAAGTGTCATGTAGTCGACGTTCACATAACACCACTAGAGGAGAGACAACATACATCTCATCAAAATATCGAACGAATACCAAATTCACATGACTACTAATAGCAAGACTTCTCCCATGTCCTCAGGAACAAACGTAACTACTCACAAAGCATAAATATGTTCATAATCAGAGGGATATTAATATGCATATAGGATCTGAACATATGATCTTCCACCAATTAAACCAACTAGCATCAACTACAAGGAGTAATTAACACTACTAACAACCTACTAGCACCAATCTCGGACTTGGAGACAAGAATTGGATACAAGAGATGAACTAGGGTTTTGAGAGGAGATGGAGTTGATGGAGATGTTGATGGAGATTGCCCTCTCCCGATGAGAGGAGTGTTGGTGATGACGATGGCGATGATTTCCCCCTCTAGGAGGGAGGTTTCCCCGGCAGAACAGCTCCGCTAGAGCCCTAGATTGGTTCTGCCAAGGTTCCGCCTCGTGGCGGCGGAGTTTCGTTCGAGAAGATGGCTTATGATTTTTTTCCCATCGAAAGACTCCATATAGCAGAAGATGGCCATCGGAGGGCCACCAGGGGGCCCACGGGGTAGGGGGCGCGCCCCCCACCCTCGTGGGCAGGGTGTGGCCCCCTGGTGAATCTCTTCCGCTGAGTATTTTTTATATATTCTGAAAACGTCTTCCATGAAGTTTCAGGACTTTTGGAGCTGTGCAGAATAGGTCTCTAATATTTTCTCCTTTTCCAGCCCAGAATCCCAGCTGCCGGCATTCTCCCTCTTTATGTAAACCTTGTAAAATAAGATAGAATAGGCATAAGTATTGTGACATAATGTGTAATAAAAGCCCATAATGCAATAAATATTAACATAAAAGCATGATGCAAAATGGACGTATCAACTCCCCCAAGCTTAGACCTCGCTTGTCCTCAAGCGAAAGCCGAAATCGAAAAATATGTCCACATGTTTAGAGATAGAGGTGTCGATAAAACATAAAATACGGACATGAAGGCATCATGATCATTCTTAAAACAGCAACTTATATAATTTTTGTCATATAATCTCTGATGCTAGAGTAATAATTCAATCACAATATCAAGTATGAATCGTAAACTTCATTGAAAACTAACAAACTATAATCTCAGTCATTGAAGCAATTGCAATTTATCATAACATAGGAAAGAGTCAATGTATAAGAGCTTTTCAGCAAGTCCACATACTCAACTATCATATAATCTTTCACAATTGCTGACACTCACGCAATACTTATGGGTATGGAGTTTTAATTGGACACAGAGAAAGATAGGGGCTTACAGTTTTGCCTCCCAACGTTTTACCTCAAGGGTAATGTCAACAATAATAGTTCATGAAAACTCACATCCAATTAGCCATATATACCAGGATCTTTCCAACATATTGTGCTTGCCAAAGGATAAAATGTAAAAGGAAGGGTGAAGATCACCATGACTCTTATGCAAGGTAGGAAGTGAAAGTAAAACATAGGCCCTTCGCAGAGGGAAGCAGAGGTTGTCATGCGCTTTTATGGTTGGATGCACAAAATATTAATGCGAAAGAACGTCACTTTATATTGCCACTTGTGATATGGACCTTTATTATGCAGTCTGTCGCTTTTATTTCTTCCATATCACACGATCGTATAAAGCTTATTTTCTCCCACACTAATAAGTCATACATATTTAGAGGGCAATTTTTATTGCTTGCACCAATGGCAACTTACTTGGAGGATCTTACTCATCCATAGGTAGGTATGGTGGACTCTTATGGCAAAACTGGTTTAAGGGTATTTGGAAGCACAAGTAGTATTTCTACTTGGTGCAATGAATTTGGCTAGCATGAGGGGGAAAGGCAAGCTCGACATATTGGAGGATCCAAGACAATATAATTTATCTCAGATGTAAGAAAACATAACCCATTACGTTGTCTTCCTTGTCCAACGTCAACTCTTTAGCATGTCATATTTTAATGAGTGCTCACAATCATAAAAGATATCCAAGATAGTATATTTATATGTGAAGACCTCTCTTTCTTTATTACTTCCTATTAATTGCAACGATGACCAAAACTATGTTTGTCAACCCTCAACAACTTTTATTCATCATACTTTTTCTATGTGAGCTCATTACTCTCCATAAGATTCACATGATCTCTTTGTTTCTTTTTTATTATTTCTCTTTTCATTTATTCACTTAGGATCATGGCAAAATAATCAAGCCCTTAACTCAACACTAATCTTTATTATATAGCTCACGGACTCGATTACATAGAAGGATTATAAATAAAAACTCACAACGAGATCATACTAAGAACTTTTATTCTACTAGATCAAGATATTACCAAAAGGATCGAACTAAGAAAAAATGTAAAGATAAAAGTGATGGTGATACGATACCGGGGCACTCCCCCAAGCTTGGCAGTTTCCAAGGGGAGTGCCCATACCAGATGCTCAATTCTTCTTTGTTGGTGGAGAAGGTAATGGTTTTGTTGATGGCGTAGGCTTCTTCCATAATTTGCGTTTGAGGACAGAATTTTGGTCCCTTAGGTCATCGATCTCCTGCTCCAAGCTCGGTATCTTTTTGCATAGTTCCTGCTTGTTTTCCTGCAAGAGGCGAAAAGGGATAAACTCGATCTGGGGTTTCTTTACTCTATCCGGTAGGCTTGACTTTTTGAACTCCACATTCATGTCCCCAGGTTGAGGTAGTGGGACTTCATCTTCATTTGAGCTCGTCTCCTCCTTTCCCTTAGGTTCACAGTCCTCTTCTTCCGTAGTCCAACCACAATGCTCCACATACCCATAGGCTTTAGGGTCTGCAAGGTAATCAGCCACATAGCTCTCTCCTTCCGAATCCTGGGACAACATGTTGCTCAAATCTGCAGCAGGACAGCTCGAAACAAAGACAGGAGATATTTGCGTGATACGAGAGTCAAAACCCCCGGGAGATTATATAATGAATTTTTACCGACCAAAATACGTGTCGTGTATGAAAACAGAGTCTGGATACCACACGAGGTGCCCACGAGGTAGGGGCCGCACCTAGGGGGGTAGGGCGCACCCTCCACCCTCGTGGGGCCCTCGTGTCCTTCCCGGACTGGTTCTTATTTTTCTATTTTTCTAAATATTCCAAAGCGGAGAAATATTGCCTTAAAAACTATTTTGGAGTCGGTTTACTTACCGTACCACATACCTATTCCTTTTCGAAGTCTAAAACATTCCGGAAAGTGTCCCTTATGTATTCCTCCGGGGTTACGGTTTCAATAACATTGGTTTAAACATTTATGGGATTACCTGAGATATAATGTTTGATTCTTTGACCGTTCACCACCTTCGGATTTGTGCCTTCGAAGTTGTTGATTTTTATGGCACCGGAACGATAGACCTCCTCGATAACGTAAGGACCTTCCCATTTAGAGAGAAGTTTTCCTGCAAAAAATCATGAACCTGTCCCAACTGCCATACCCGAGGACATCTCTAGAAGAAATCACCTTTCAATCGAATTGGAGGTGTTCCACTCGACAGATTCGAAAACACTCGACCAAGAAGCAATCACTCGACCAAGATCCAACCACTCGACGGCCAGGAGACCTAAAGGCACTCCGCACGCTAACGGTCAGTTATTAAGTAGCTTTTATGATCATCATAGCACTTTATTAGGGGCGTTACCAGTAACGCCCGACCTTAATGTATTTAAAACCCTGCACAACTGAGGGCCGGAGGGGTCCGGCGAACTCTATATAAGCCACCCCCTCCTAAGTGTAAAGGGTTCGCACCCTTGTAATTCATACACACATAATCCAGTCGACCACCTCCGAGCTCCGAGACGTAGGGCTATTACTTCCTCCGAGAAGGGCCTGAACTCGTAAACCTCGTGTGCTTACAACTACTCCATAGCTAAGACCTTGCCTCTCCATACCTACCCCCCTACGTTACTGTCAGACTTAGAACCATGACAGTTGGCGCCCACCAAAGGCAATTTGTTGGAGGAGTTGCGATCTTTTCTGATCCAAATCACCATGGTTTCTGGCGGAGTTTTGGTGGAGGGCCGCGAGATCCGTCTCGGCACGCTCACGTTCATCGCCGACGACTCCGCTTGGCTTCAGGAGGCTCCGCTCGACGTGGACGCACTCCCTGTCCGCGGGGCAACGCACTTTCGCGCGTGCGTCCACGGCGTCCTCTTGCGGCAACCGTCGACCCATTATCAGTCGGTTCCTGTGTTGTCCTCCCTCCCTGTTTCCCGCCGGCGCAAGCGCTCCGGTCGATCGAGACTTCAGCGGTGGGTGAGACACGCGGTGGCACGCCAGTCGGCCATCCCTCAAGTGGCGGTGATCGAGCCAGACGAATCCCTCTACGGCCTGTTCGACCTGTCGACTGGCTCTGCAGAGACCGCATCTGAGTGCGACAGCAGTGATCCGGCGGCGGAGGTTTTGATGGTCGATGGACCGCCCAGTCCTCCCGGTTTTCCCTGCACCGATGGAGGCGCGGGTGGAGGTGACCCGTCGCGTCCCCATGAGGAATATCTCCCCGAGCCTCTCACATCGCTGCAGAGAGAAGAACTTCGTTGCCGGAACATGGATGCGCTGCACACTCCTATCGTTGGAGAAACCCCCGAGGCTCGTGCCTTGGAGGACGCGCGCCTGGCAAACTTGGCCGAGCGCACTCGACTGGAGAACCTCCAGCGAGCACTCGACGAGCGCGCGCGACAACGGGTTCCAGAATCCAGTCGACGTCAGCTCTTTCCGCCCCCGCAGGTATATTGAACTCCGATTCAGAATTTAGCAGCTGCAGCCCGTAGAGCAGAGTCGATCCAGCCTTCCCAGTCGGAGGCCGGCAGAGACTTGTTGCAGATCAGAGCGTTACTCCGAGCAGCAGGAGACCAGAACTCCGTTGTTTCTTAGTCACAGAACAGGATTCATAGCAGATCCGTTGTTGTGAACACAGTCCAGTTGGCTCATAGCCCAAGATCGCCCCCGAGGCGTGAGGGACGCGGGGACCAGCGTTATCAGTACAGGAACCGTGAGCATTATGATCACCGATTCGATCGTGACGATCGACGTCGAGTACCCACCCCTCCCCCGAGGAGCGGGTCGTATGTGCCTCGACAGCAGGATGATAGGCGCCCTCATAGTGTTGGGCGAAGGATTCCAGTCGACCCCAGGTAACCAGGCTTTGATGCGAGATCCATTCTCGTTCAAGGTTTGGTCGACAGGAACAGAGCTCACCGAGAAGGTCACGACAGAGATGCACCTACCAGTAGCAGTACATGTTTCGGGGCCAGAGTGCTTTAGTAGAGCCATCAGGGCCGCTGTGATTCCTCCCAACTTCAGGTTGGCGACTGGAGTCAGTAAGTTCACTGGTGAGTCCAAGCCTGATACTTGGCTTGAAGACTACTGAGTGGCCGTCCAGATTGGCAGTGGCAATGATGAAGTGGCCATGAAGCACCTGCCTCTCATGTTGGAGGGCTCGGCCAGAGCGTGGCTGAATCAGTTAGCACCCAGCAGCATTTACACTTGGGAAGATCTCGCCCTAGTGTTTGTCACCACATTTGAAGGAACATGCAAGCGACCTGCAGGGCTGACGGAACTGCGGTCTTGCGTGTAGAAGCCGAATGAAACCTTGAGGGATTACATCCAGAGATGGATCACATTACATCACACGGTAGAGAATGTGCCTGACCACCAAGCAGTCTGTGCCTTCAAAGAAGGCGCCAAGTACAGAGAACTGAATCTGAAATTCGGTCGAACCGGAGATATGTCTCTGAATCGGATGATGGAGATTGCCACCAAGTACGCTAATGGTGAAGATGAGGATCAACTCAGGAGTGGCAAGCTCAAGTCAGTCGCTCAAGAAACCGGAGGAGGGAATTCCAATCAGAAACTGAAGCGGAAAGCCGAGCCAGCTGCTCCTGGGGAAGCCCTGGCTGTAACTCAAGGAAAGTTTAAGGGGAAACCCAAGGGACCTTGGAACCCCAAGAAAGTTAAAGACCAAGACAGAAATGATGTGTTGGATTTGCCATGTCACATCCACCCCAAGAAAGATGAAGAGGGTAAGTTCATTTACCCGAAACATACCACTCGACAGTGTCGGCTCTTGATCCAGTAGTTCCAGGGCAAGCAGCCCAAAGATAAGGAAAAGGAGTCAGACAAAGTTAAGGACAAGGAAGACAGTGATGATGGATACCCCCAGGTCAATTCCACCCTGATGATTTTTGCTGATGTTGAAAGCAAAAGTCGACTGAAAGTTATCAACCATGAGGTGAATATGGTTGCTCCGGCAACACCCAGTTATCTGAAGTGGTCTCAGACTGCCATCACATTCGAACAGTCCGATCACCCAACGCACATTGCCACCCCTGGGAGGCAAGCTTTGGTGGTCGACCCAGTTGTTGAAGGCACTCGACTGACCAAAGTCTTGATGGATGGTGGGAGTGGTTTGAACATACTGTATGCTGAGACATTGAAAGGGATGGGCATTCCAATGTCCAGACTCAGTACCAGCAACATGAGTTTCCATGGAGTCATTCCTGGAAAGAAGGCTGAGTCACTCGGCCAGATTGCTCTTGATGTGGTTTTCGGTGATTCCAAGAATTACCACAAAGAAAAGTTGACGTTCGAAGTTGTAGATTTCCACAGTGCTTACCACGCTATTTTGGGCAGGCCGACTTATGCACGCTTCATGGCTCGACCATGTTATGTGTATCTCAAATTGAAGATGCCTGGTCCCAAAGGAGTGATCACTGTTACGGGCAATCAGAAGAAAGCAGAAGAGTGTTTTCAGAAAGGCTCAAAGATTGTTGATGCTCAGATGGCAGTGGTGGAGCTGCAGGAATACCAAAAGACCGCAGACCCGAGTGATTTGTTGCGAGCCAAGAAGCCCGCTACAGAATCATCTTTTCAGTCGTCTGGCGAAACGAAGCCGGCTCACATTCACCCGACCGGTCCCAGTGCTGCTCCGACTCATATCTCAACAACACTCGACTCCAAATAGGAAGAAGCGCTCATCCAGTTGCTCCGTGAGAACTGGGACATTTTCGCATGGAAGCCTTCTGACATGCCGGGTGTTCCCAGGGGGCTGGCTGAGCACCGCGTACGAGTCGACTCAAAAGTAAAACCTGTCAAAGAACATCTCCAACGGTCCGCCGTCCAGAAGAGAAAGGCTATTGGTGAGGAGGTGGCTCAGCTCTTAGCAGCAGAGTTCATCCGAGAGATCTACCACTCCGAGTGGCTCGCCAACGTTGTCATGGTCCCAAAGAAGGACAAGACACTTCGCATGTGCATTGACTTTAAACATATCAATCGGTCCTGCCCGAAAGATCATTTTCCTCTCCCCTGCATCGACCAGATAGTCGACTCGACTGCGGGATGTGAGCAACTGTCTTTTTTAGACGCCTATTCCGGGTACCATCAGATCCGTCTGTATGGACCTGACGAGATCAAAACAGCTTTCATCACTCCATTTGGGTGCTTCTGTTATGTTACCATGCCATTCGGCCTCAAGAATGTCGTAGCCACATTCATGAGGATGATTCAGAAGTGTTTGCTCACTCAAATCAGTCGGAATGTGGAAGCATACATGGATGATATTGTGGTCAAGTCATGGAAGGGTTCCGACCTGCTGACTGACCTTGCTGAAACCTTTGCCAACCTCAGGAGGTATGATATCAAGCTTAATCCATCAAAGTGAACATTCGGAGTTCCTGGCGGAAAGCTACTCGGTTTTCTCATTTCCGAACGGGGAATCGACGCCAATTCAGAAAAAGTCGGTACTATACTCCAAATGAAAAGTCCTGTGCGAGTGCACGACGTCCAGAAGCTTACTGGTTGCTTGGCCACTTTAAGTCGATTAATCTCTCGTCTCGATGAAAAGGCATTGCCTCTTTACCGATTGATGAAGAAGTTCGACAAGTTCGAGTGGACTCTTGAAGCGGATGCAGCGTTTGCAGAGCTCAAAGCTCTTCTCTCCACCCAGCCGATGCTTGCTGCCCCAATCAGCAAAGAGCCTTTGCTGCTTTACATAGCAGCCACGGGACAAGTCGTCAGTACGGTACTTACGATTGAGCGGGAAGAAGAAGGAAAAGCCTTCAAAGTTCAGCGCCCAGTGTATTATATTTCTGAAGTTTTGACCCCGTCGAAGCAAAGATATCCTCGTTATCAGAAGCTTGTATATGGGATTTATATGACCACAAAGAAGGTTGCTCACTACTTCTCTGATCATTCCATTACAGTCGTCAGCGACACTTCATTGTCAGAGATCCTACATAACAGAGATGCAACTGGTCGAGTGGCAAAATGGGCAATTGAACTCCTTCCTCTAGATATCAAGTTTGAGACAAAGAAAGCTATCAAGTCCCAGGCAATAGCAGATTTCGTCGCCGAGTGGATTGAACAGCAACTGCCGACTCAGGTTCACTCGGAGCATTGGACTATGTTCTTCGACGGTTCCAAAATGCTGAATGGTTCCGGTGCCGGGGTGGTATTGGTCTCCCCCCGAGGAGATAAGCTCAGATATGTTCTTCAAATCCACTTTGATTCCTCCAATAACGAGGCAGAATATGAAGCACTTTTATATGGGCTGCGCATGGCCATTTCACTCGGTGTCCGTCGCCTCATGGTCTATGGCGACTCAGATTTGGTGGTTAATCAGGTGATGAAGGAGTGGGACGTCAGAAGTCTAGCCATGACTGGTTATTGCAGTGCAGTGAGAAAGCTGGAGAAGAAATTCGAGGGGTTAGAACTTCATCACATACCCCGACTGAAAATCAAGCAGCTCATGATTTGGCAAAAATAGGTTCCAAAAGAGAAGCCATTCCCAGCAATGTGTTTTTGGAACACATCCACACACCATCAGTTCAGGAGGATCCCTTCACCGAAGAAGCCCCGCAGCCAAAAAGTGCCATGGATTCGACTGAAGTTGAAGTTCCAGCTATGGTCGACCTGATCATGGAAGTCTTGGTAATCACTCCCGACTGGACAATACCGTACATCGCGTACATCCTAAGGAAAGAACTCCCAGAGGACGAAGAAGAGGCTCAACAGATCGTCCGTCGATCCAAGGCCTTTATAGTCATAAAGGGACAGTTGTATAGAGAAAGCGCGACTGGAGTCAGTCAGAAGTGTATAACACCAGAAGAAGGTTAGATGATCCTTGATGATATCCACTCGGGGACCTATGGTCATCATGCGTCCTCTCGGACCATTGTGGCTAAAGCATACCGAGCGGGATTCTACTGGCCAAGAGCGAATGAAATGGCGAAAGAGATAGTCGACAAGTGTGAAGGATGTCAGTTTTGCTCCAATATGTCGCATAAGCCCGCGTCAGCCCTGAAAACCATTCCACTCATCTGGCCCTTCGCCGCTTGGGGACTGGACATGGTTGGACCACTGAGAACGGGCAGGAGCGGCTTCACTCATGTGCTAGTAGCAGTAGACAAGTTCACCAAATGGATTGAAGCCAAGCCTATCAAGAATCTTGATGCTTGCACTGCTATCAGTTTCATCAGAGAGTTGATATTCAGATATGGAGTTCCGCACAGCATCATCACTAAAAATGGGTCAAACTTCGATTCCGACAAATTCAGAGCCTTTTGCGCCTCTCAGGGCACACGAGTCGACTACGCTTCGGTCGCTCACCGCCAGTCGAATGGACAGGCGGAAAGAGCAAACGGCTTAATTCTCAAAGGACTGGAACCTCGGTTGACGCGTGATCTCAAGCACGCAGCAGGCACATGGGTCGGCGAGCTTCCATCAGTTCTTTGGGGATTGATGACAACCCCGAACCGATCGACCGGGAGAACCCCATTCTTTCTGGTCTACGAAGCCGAAGCAGTTTTGCCAAGTGACTTGCTTCACAATGCACCCCGAGTCGAGCTCTACTCTAAAGATGAAGCGAAACAAGCCTGGCAGGACACAGTCGACCTCCTGGAAGAAGAAAGAGAAATGGCCATGATCCGATCGACCATCTATCAGCAAGACTTGCGTCGATTCCATGCCAGAAATGTGAAGAGTCGAGCCTTCCAAGAAGGAGACTTGGTCCTCCGAGTGGATCAACAGAAACCACACAAACTCGCTCCTACTAGGGAAGGCCCCTTCATAGTCACCAGAGTCCTCCACAATGGAGCGTACCACCTTTATAATGTCGATCGCCAGATTGATGAGCCACGAGCCTGGAATGTGGAGCTGCTCCGCCCCTTGTATACTTGAATTCTCACTTGGATGAGATGTAATAAGAAAAACTCTTGTAGTTTATTTATCAAAGACAAGAGCATTATAATTTTCCCAGTGATTGTTATTGTTTCTGTTTGCGGGAGAAATCCCCCAGCGGGTGGCTTAGCTGCGAATCCGTTTCGCCTAAGTTTGTAAAAATAATTTCCTACCGAGTGGTGAGCCAGCCTCCCACTCGGGGGCTTAGCTGCAGTCCAGTACTCGCCTAAGTATTTGAAAACCCTACTAAGTGGTGAGCCAGCCTCCCACTCGGGGGCTTAGCTGGAGTCCAGTACTCACCTAAGTATTTGAAAATCCTACTGAGTGGTGAGCCAGCCTCCCACTCGGGGGCTTAGTTGCAGTCCAGTACTCGCCTAAGTATTTGAAAATCCTACCGAGTGGTGAGCCAGCCTCCCACTCGGGGGCTTAGCTGCAGTCCTGTACTCGCCTAAGTATTTGAAAAATCCTACC
>NC_057797.1:317450274-317460776 GCF_018294505.1 Triticum aestivum
GTCCGGTACTCGCCTAAGTTTGAAAAATCCTACCGAGTGGAGAGCGACCCTCCCACTCAGGGGCTTAGCTGCAGTCCAGTACTCTCCTAAGTATTTGAAAATCCTACCGAGTGGTGAGCAAACCTCCCACTCGGGAGCTTAGCTGCAGTCCAGTACTCGCCTAAGTATTTGAAAATCCTACCGAGTGGTGAGCGACCCTCCCACTCGGGGGCTTAGCTGCAGTCCAGTACTCGCCTAAGTATTTGAAAATCCTACCGAGTGGTGAGCGACCCTCCCACTCGGGGGCTTAGCTGCAGTCCAGTACTCGCCTAAGTATTTGAAAATCCTACCGAGTGGTGAGCGACCCTCCCACTCGAGGGCTTAGCTGCAGTCCAGTACTCGCCTAAGTATTTGAAAATCCTACCGAGTGGGGAGCTAGCCTCCCACTCGGGGGCTTAGCTGCAGTCCAATACTCGCCTAAGTACGAAACGCATCTTAATCCACAAGGATGACGAGGTGCAGGTCGACTACCACCTTCTCCTTGGGAGCTTCGCCACAAATACAACATGCGCTCCATCTCAATCCACAAGGACGAAGAGGTGCTGGTCGACTGCCACCTTCTCCTTGGGAGCTTCGCCACAAATACAACATGCGCTCCATCTCAATCCATAAGGACGACAAGGTGCAGGTCGACTGCCACCTTCTCCTTAGGAGCTTCGCCACAAATACAACATGCGCTCCATCTCAATCCACAAGGACGACGAGGTGTAGGTTGACTACCACCTTCTCCTTGGGAGCTTCGCCACCAATACAACGTGTGCTCCATCCCACTCCGCAAGGACGATGAGGTGCAGGTCGACTGCCACCTTCTCCTTGGGAGCTTCGCCACAAATACAATATGCGCTCCATCGCCGACCCGCAAGGACGATGAGGTACAGGTCGACTGCTACCTTCTCCTTCGGAGCTGCGCCACAAATACAAAAGTTGTCTTGAGTGAAGAACGAGTTTCACTCGACAGAGGATTCATGAAGATATTCAACGATAAACCAAGTTCAGATAAATCCTAAAGGTTCCGGACCACAGATCGAAGTGCTCGGGAATTCAGCCCGAAGGAGTTTAACGGTTACAAAAACCACTCAGCATTCCGAGGCAAATTTAAGGTGGGTCATAAAAGTTTGTTCCCTCTGTAGGAGGAGGACTGGTAGGCTCGACGAACTCGTCCAGGTCGACGCCGTCGGCAATCTGAGTGGCTGCAGCGATGAAAGTCTCCATAAAAGATCAGAAATCATGCTTCTGGGTGTTGGCGACCTTGATTGCTGCCAGCTTATCTTGTCGCACCTCCTTGCAGTGGACACGAACCAAAGACAGAGCCACATCAGCACCACACCGGGCAGAAGATTTCTTCCACTCCTGCACTCGATCAGGGATCTCGTTAAGTCGAGTCATCAGGGACTCAAGGTCATTCTGGAGCGTGGCCTCTGTCCAAACTGCCGTGTCGATCCATGACGTGGCGACCTTCAGTTGAGCCAAGTAGTCCACAACACCGTCGATGCGGGATTCCAATCGGAGCAGATTCATGGTAGTTTCATCTTTCACAGGAGAATTGATTGGGTCCAAACCTAGATCAATCCGCCCAGTCTCCTCCTCGAAGTTCTGGCAAAACTCTGCATTCATGATCCAAGGATAACTCAATTTTAGTACGTTGAGTCGACAAAAAACATCAGTCGGAACAAAATGTGTACCTTCAAGCTTGATGAACAACTTCTTGGCAAGGCTCCTCAGATAGCTCTCCAGATCGTCCCTCCTGCGAGCGATGCCTTCCATCTTCTCGTATAGGTTGAGATTGTCCTTCTTCAAGCGCGTGCACTCCTTGTTGGCTTCGTTTAGAGCAGATTTCATCTTGGTGTTCTCTTCTTCCAACTGGCTGACCAAAGCCAGTTTCTTTTCAGCTAGAGCGGTTCTGTCGTCACCTTCCTTTCGAGCAGCAGCCAAATCCCGATCCTTCTTCGCCAAAGCTTTTCTCAGTTTTTCTGCAAAGAAATGGTGCTTGATTCAGAAAGAGCAGAAGGGTACTCAAGCCTAAGACAAACCAGTCGACAAGCTCGTCTTACCATTGGCGTCGTCCTTGGCCTTTCGCAGCTCTGTCTTGGCCAATTCCAAGTCAAGGTTCAGTTGGATCTGTTGTTTCTCCAAGTCAGCAAAGCGAGCTCCAAGATCACAAGATTTCTACAATCAGGGAGGAGAAGTTATTTTGCAGCAAAAAATGACAAAGACAATAAATACTAAGACTACGGTCGACTGCCCGCAGTCCACCATAGTCTCGGGGACTACACCCAGTGGGTGCACTACGCGTGCCCCCACCGGTTATGATCCCACTCGACCGGCCCACCGGAGTCGAGTGCAGGGAGTAAAAAAAGGGGAGATAAAGAAGAACTCAGACCATAGAACTTAGACCCCAGTCGACTGTCAGCAGTCGACCGCGGTCTCGGGGACTACACCCAGTGGGTGCACTTGGCGTGCCCCCACCAGTTCTGATCCCACTCACCCAGACCGAGTAGAAGAGACAAACTACCAGTTTGGTTTACACTCGACGCGGCCAGACCACATCGAGCGAGAGAATCAAAATACAAAGACTACAGTCGACTGCCAGCAGTCCACTGTAGTCTCGGGGACTACACCCAGTGGGTGCACTCAGCGTGCCCCCACTAGTTCAAAAATTCAATCGACACACCCAGTGGGTGTACAGATGCAAAGATTTTCGGAAAGAGAGTCTTCAGATAGCATATCCTACCAGAACAAGCGGTGACCAACTAACCTGAACGTTGCTTTGGAGAGCCGAGCTGGCGTCGTAGGCGGCCTGACTGGCGTCCCGCACCGTCTTCATCTTCTCCATCATAATGCCCGCCTGGCGTATGGTTCCTTGGCAGCATTCACTTTGTCCTCTGGGACATGATGGGTCACAAAAACTGAAGGTGGGTCGACAGGGGCCTGAGCAGTCGACGAAGAAGGCAAGGCACTCGACAATGGCACGGCGAAAGTGACAGAACCCCGATTGGCATCACCAGCGTCCTGAACGACTGGTTCGGCCCTCGGCATCGACTGTGGCACCTTGCTTGCAGGAGCTTGCCTATTTTTCCTCATCAAAGGCCTCTCGGGCTCTTCATCATCATCATCGGGGAGGTCAATAATGTTAGGAGTTGTTCAAAGTTCAATCGCCAAAATCACATCACCCAATGGTACACATTGCAGTTGAGTCGACCAAATAAAGACAGAATGGCAGAAATCATACCCAGATTGGAAGTGACTGCATCCTCCATTACCTCATCCTCGTCCCTGTAAGCTGAGGTCCCGGAAGTAGTAGCACTGCCAGTTCCAAAGTTCGTCTGGTTAAATCAAGAAAAACAAACAGCACGGGGCGTCGAGTGAATACAAAGGGAGACACTCACGCAGAAGCGACGGGGATGTCAATCTTAATCTTCAGCAACGCCTTCTGAAGCTTCGGCTCTACAACTTTGGGATGCTTTGACGCTTTTTCAGTTGGGGTTGGTGAAGAGGTCCGAGGACGTTTTGAAGACTGACCAGCCTGAGCAATCACCTTTTCATGGGCGCTCGGTCGCTCTTGGTCAAGCTTGGATCGCCTCTCCCTGTGAGGAGGCGACTCGACTTCGTCTTCGTCACTCGAGTTGTTGCTTTCTTCCTCCCCTTCACCGTCAGAACACCATTCGCCACTGTCGCTGCCGCTCGCCTCTCCTTCCAGGTCTTGCTCTTGCTCCCCGTTGGGCATTGAATACATTTTGATAAGGGCCTGAAAGAAAGCAGGAAGAATAAAGTCAATCGACGCAGTATAGACAGCTGCGCGAGTGAATTCAGATTACAATCAAAAGCTCAGAATCGAACCTTCTCTGGTACATGGGACTGGTCGAATGGAGGAACTCTCCTGGCTCCCCTAGGGTTGTCCTTGTTTCCGGTCATGCCCGACAGCCACTTCTCCAGTGTGTCGTCATCGACCTCCTCCGGGTGAATCCGAGTGGAGTCGTCAAGACCCGAATACATCCACATCAGATGGTCTCGGTCTTGAAGAGGCTGGATGCACCGCTAAAGGAAAACCTCCAAGAGATCCATACCGGTGACCCCGTCATGGATAAGCTGGACCACTCGTTCGACTAGCACCCTAACATGCGCCTTCTCCTCCGGGAGCACCTTCAAAGAGGAGGGCTTCCTCACTCGGTCCATGGTAAAAGGAGGGAGGCCAGTCGACTACGCTGGCGTCGACTGGTCTTTGCAGTAAAACCAGGTCGACTGCCATCTGTGAACCTAGTCGGGAAGAATCATGGCTGGAAAGGAACTTTTCCGTCTCACCTGAACACCAAGACCCCCGCACATCTGAATCACTTGTGTTCTCTCGTCACTCGGATTAGCCTTTTTCACCGTCTGAGAACGACAGGTGAAAATGTGCTTGAATAGACCCCAGTGAGGCCGACAACCCAAGAAATTCTCGCACAAAGACACGAAGGCAGCGAGATACGCGATTGTGTTGGGAGTGAAGTGGTGGAGTTGTGCCCCAAAGAAATTCAGAAATCCCCGAAAGAAAGGGTGAGGAGGCAAGGAAAATCCACGGTCGACGTGGGTGGCAAGGAGAACGCGCTCACCCTCCCGAGGTTGCGGCTCGGATTCCTTCCCCGGAAGCCGTGCCGATCCATGGGGGATCAGCCCTCCTTCGGCTAGGTCGTTGAGGTCGTCTTGGCGGATCGTCAAGGGGATCCAGTCGCCCTGGATCTAGCCCTTCGGCAGGCCGGCTCGCGAGGAAGATCCACCCCGACTGGTCGCCTTCCCCTTCGCCTTTGCCGTCGCCTTCTTCGCCCGCTCCAGAGCCGCCGTCTTCTCCTTCCCCATCATCGCCGGCGAGACGCTTATGGAGCGGCGGTGCTGGGGCAAGAGCGAGCGCGACGAAGAAGCCTGAAGAGGAGAAGAGGAAATGGGAACGCACTATTCGAGAAACCCAGGCCCGACGCCTTATATGAGGTCGCTTCCGAGTGGCTGACTGGTAGGCCCAGGCGGTCCTGTCAAATCCCGTAACAATCGCGCGCGCGATATGTGGCGAAAAAGGTGGCGCGGAGATCGAAGCAGCTCCGTCCTATCCCATCCGATTACTGCGGCCTTCCCCTGTCCCGCGCGCTTCCCAAAATTCGAATCCCGCGGAATCTGCGGGCAGCAGAACAACTTGTCAGACGGAAGATCTCCTCCATGCCGTCACTCGGAGACTTTCAAGTAAATAAACTCACTCGACAAAAACTAAGAATTGATCAAGGCGACTGAAAAGGAAGTTGTTGTCATCACTCAGGTTCATTGATCTGAAACAAGATATGCTCATGGCATGAAAAATGAGTCGGAGAAGTTCTCAACTCCTTCCCCACTCAAACCTCGATCCATTCGGGGGCTAATGATGAAGCTATGTACCTAGGGTAGGGTCATGGACCTATCCCAACTGCCCTACCCAAGGACATCTCTAGAAGAAACTACCTTTCAATCGACTTGGAGGTGTTCCACTCGACAGATTCGAAAACACTCGACCAAGAAGCAATCACTCGACCAAGATCCAACCACTCGATGGCCAGGAGACCTAAAGGCACTCCGCACGCTAACGGTTGGTTATTAAGTAGCTTTTATGATCATCATAGCACTTTATTAGGGGCATTACCAGTAACGCCCGACCTTAATGTATTTAAAACCCTGCACAAGTGAGGGTCGAAGGGGTCCGGCGAACTCTATATAAGCCACCCCCTCCTCAATGTAAAGGGTTCGCACCCCTGTAATTCATACACACATAATCCAGTCGACCGCCTCCGGGCTCCGAGACGTAGGGCTATTACTTCCTCCGAGAAGGGCCTGAACTCGTAAACCTCGTGTGCTTACAACTACTCCATAGCTAAGATCTTGCCTCTCCATACCTACCCCCCTACATTACTGTCAGACTTAGAACCATGACACTTTTATCATGCCATCTTTTAACTTTTTCTTTAAACAACTTGGCATTTTCATAGGCTTGGGTTCTCCATTCATCGAGTGAACTAATATCAAATAACCTCTTCTCATCGGCAAGTTTAAAATCATAGTTGAGTTCCTTAATATCCCAATATGCATTGTGTTCTAGTTCGACAGGTAAGTGACATGCTTTTCCATAGACCATTTTATACGGAGACATACCCATAGGATTTTTATATGCAGTTCTATAGGCCCATAATGCATCATCAAGTTTCTTGGACCAATTCTTTCTAGACCTATTGACAGTCTTTTGCAAAATTAATTTGAGCTCTCTATTACTCAATTCTACTTGACCACTAGACTGTGGGTGATAAGGGGATGCAATTCTATGATTAAAATCATATTTAGCAAGCATTTTACGGAAAGCACCATGAATAAAATGTGAACCACCATTAGTCATTAAATATCTAGGGACTCCAAACCTTGGAAAAATAACTTCTTTAAGCATTTTAATAGAAGTGTTATGATCAGCACTACTAGTTGGAATAGCTTCTACCCACTTAGTAACGTAATCAACAGCAACTAAAATATGTGTATAACCATTAGAGGAAAGAAAAGGCCCCATATAGTCAAAGCCCCAAACATCAAATGGTTCAATAACGAGTGAATAGTTCATAGGCATTTCTTGATGTCTACTAATATTACCAATTCTTTGACATTCATCACAAGACAAGACAAACTTACGAGCATCCTTGAAGAGAGTAGGCCAATAAAAACCAGATTGTAATACCTTATGTGCAGTTCTATCTCCAGCATGGTGTCCTCCATAAGCTTCGGAGTGACACTTGCGTAGGATCTGTTCCCGTTCATGCTCAGGTACACAATGTCAAATAACACCATCTACTCCTTCTTTATAAAGATGTGGGTCATCCCAAAAATAATGCCTCAAATCATAGAAGAACTTTTTCTTTTGCTGGTATGTGAAACTAGGTGGTATAAACATAGCAACAATGTAATTAGCATAATCAGCATACCATGGAGCAGTATGAGAAGCATTTATGACATTTAATTCCTCATCAGGAAAGCTATCATCAATAGGTAGTGGGTCATCAAGCACATTTTCTAATGTAACGCCCTCGATGCGGCTATATCTCCCACGTGTCGAAGCACGACTTAGAGGCATAACCGCATTGAAAGCAATGTCGCAAGTGAGGTAATCTTCACAAACAACCCATGTAATACAATAAAGGGAAAGGTACATAGTTGGCATACACTCTCCACGTCACACAAATACATAAATAACATTAAATTCATCCAAATACACTCAAGGTCCGACTACGGAACCAAAATGAAGATAAACCCCAAATGCAACATAGTCCCTGATCGCCCCAACTGGGCACCAATACTGATCATCTGGGAAAGACACGTAGTAACGGCGAGAGTCTTCATCGAACTCCCACTTGAGCTCGGTCATATCATCTGGAGCGGTATGATCGGTCCCTTCATCTGGTTTTCGAAGTAAACTGTGAGTCACGGGGACTCAGCAATCTCACACCCTCGCGATCAAGACTATTTAAGCTTATAGGAAAGGCAAAGGTATGATGTGGAGCTGCAGCAAGCGACAAGAATATATGGTGGCTAACATATTCGCAAAAGAGAGCGAGAAGAGAAGGCAAAGGCATGGTCGAACAACTATGATCAAGAAGTGATCCTAGAAGAACCTACGTCAAGCATTACTCCAACACCGTGTTCGCTTCCCGGACTCCGCCGAGAAGAGAACATCACAGTTACACACGCGGTTGATGCATTTTAATTAAGTTAAGTTTCAGGTTATCTATAGCCGAACATTAACAAATTCCCATCTTCCCATAACCGCGGGCACGACTTTCGAAAGTTCAAATCCCTGCAGGGCGGTCCCAACTTAGCCCATCACAAGCTCTCACGGACAACGAAGGATATTCCTTCTCCCAAGACAATTCGATCAGACTCGGCATCCCGGTTACAAGACATCCTCGACAATGGTAAAACAAGTCCAGCAACACCGCCCGAATGTGCCGACAAATCTCGATAGGAGCTGCACATATCTCGTTTTCAGGGCACACTCAGATAGGTCAAGCTACGAGTAAAACCAGCCCTCGAGTTTCCCCGAGGTGGCCCCGCAGGCTGCACATTTTGGACCAACACTCAGAGGAGCACTGGCCTAGGGGGTTTAAATAAAGATGACCCTCAGGCTCCAGAAACCCAAGGGAAAAGAGGCTAGGTGGCGAATGGTAAAACCAAGGTTGGGCATTGCTGGAGGAGTTTTATTCAAGGCGAACTGTCAAGGGGTTCCCATTATAACCCAACCGTGTAAGGAACGCAAAAAACCGGGAACATAACACCTATATGACGGGAACTAGGGCGGCAAGAGTGGCACAAAACACTAGGCATAAGGCCGAGCCTTCCACCTTTACCAAGTATATAGGTGCATTAAGATAAACAAGATAATATAGTGATATCCCAACAATAAACATGTTCCAACAAGGAACAAACTCCAATCTTTACCTGCAACTAGCAACGCTATAAGAGGGGCTGAGAAAAGCGGTAACATAGCCAAACAACGGTTTGCTAGGACAAGGTGGGTTAGAGGTTTGACATGGAAATATGGGAGGCATGATAAGCAAGTGGTAGGTATCGTAGCATAGGCATAGCAAAAGAGCGAGCATCTAGCAAGCAAAGATAGAAGTGGTTTCGAGGGTATGGTCATCTTGCCTACGAAGTTCTCAGAGTTGCCTTGATCCTCGTAAGCATACCCAACGGGATCCTCGTTCACGTACTCGTATCCCGTCTCTACCCAAGCAAGAACAACAAGCAAAAAGGAACACAATCAACCACGTGCAATGCTCAAGCAACATGATGCAAAACATGGTATGATATGCGGGATGCGATATGTGATGCATATGCGTGATTTGGAAAGGAATGATTAAACCTGGCCTCAACCTGGAAATCCAAGAGTGCCACTGGAAAGGGGAGGTGATTCCGGTTGAAATCGATATAAAGATCACCGGAATCGGATGCACGGTTTGGAAATGGCAAGCAAAACAAATATGGCACCGGTCTACGATTAACAACAAGAGACCATCTAAATGCATCAAGAACAACATGCTACAGCACTCCAACATGACAACAAAATACATGGCAGGGATCCACTCATGATGCTTGACAAAATATGAACACTGAGCTATGGCTAATTCACTCAATATCAGGTTCAAACAAGCATGGAAAAAGTGCAAAAGATAACCGGTTTCAGACTTGGTGAAATTAACAGCATGTCAGGAATTTATCATTAGGAAGCAATCATTAGAGCATGAAAACTACATGCTACAGGAACATATCATGGCAAAGCAAGGCATGGCATGAAGCTACTCAAAGCATATAACAAAAGTCGCATAGTGACCATGAGCCAAAAGGGATCAGAAAATACAATTGCAAGCATGTGAACATAGCAAAAACATAAACAGATTCAGACTTAGAGAAAAACTGGAGCATGGCAAAAGAGATAACGACTAGGCATGTTTACGAGCTCGATGCACTCACTACGAGGCATTGCATGATAAACTAAGCATACACCCAGCAAATAGACATGGCATAGAAGCTAGACATGGCAAGAACAACAACATAGCATGCACGGATCAACTACAACAAGCTCGGCAAAATCGATAAACATGTTAACAATCTGGCAGGAACATTTTATAGCAAAAGTAGAGCTCTATTAACTCAATCTAGGGTGCTCCATAATTGCAAACAAAGACACGGATGGATAGAGTACAACATTATCTACAAAACATCATTATTGATCATGCTCAAAAAAGGCACGGATCACTAGGAAACAACATGAACATATGGCATGAAAATAATGACAGGGCAAGGACTTGGTGAAATTCTAAGTCTCTAAAATCAGCATCATTGAGTAAGCTACTTTGCATGCTTGTGCTAGTCACCACGAAGATCACAAAAATACATGGCATACACCCTTGTAAAGATAACATGGCATTCTCCAAATCACATGTAGAGCTCCAGATCATAGCATGCACACATTAATCATGGCAAAAATGACAAAAGTGCATTTGCTGAAATAGATCTGAAACTATCATCACATAGCCCTCTTCCAATAGCATTTCAGGCATCAAGATGAGCTCAAATGAAAATGATGCAATCATATGAAATGATGTACTCGTCGAGACGAACATTTTGATATGCTACACGCACGAATCGGAGCCGCGGATGCAGAGTTATGGCATGTCAAAGTATGCAAAAAATACTGAGAGAGGGGGAGAAAGTCAACCCAGATCTAGGGTTTACTGTAGCTGATGAATGCACGTGAACCGAGGAGATCGCCGGAATCGCTGCAACCGGCCGGAGCGTCACCGGAGTGGATCGGGAAGCCGAATCTGGAGCGGTTCTCGCCGGGGAGGAGGCGGACGGGCACCGGGGCGGCACTAGGCGGCACGGGGCATGGTGGAGGAGACCGGGCAGCGCGCGCACGGCAAAGCGGCCACTGG
>NC_057797.1:317461214-317478880 GCF_018294505.1 Triticum aestivum
GCGCGGGGCCGGCCACGGGCCGAGCGGGCCCGCGCGGTGCGACAAAGTGGGAACAGGGCGGCGGCCAATAGGGCAGTGACACGTGGCACTGGCGGGACAAAGCGGACGTGTCCGGCCGGTGAGGTTTCGTCCGGCGGCGCGTGGAGAGGGAGTGGACTAGGGTTTGCCCGAAAATTTCGGGGAGTGACCTTTATATAGAGGTAGAGGGAGCTAGGAAGCTCCAAATGAGGTGCGGTTTGCGGCCACGCGATTGTGATCGAACGATCTAGATGTTGGAGGAGGTTTAGATGGGTTTTGGGCCACTTTGGAAGGGTGTTGGGCTGCAACACACACGATGCCTTTCCGGTCCCTCGGTTAACCGTTGGAGTATCAAACGAAGTCCAAATGGCACGAAACTTGACAGTCGGTCTACCGGTAGTAAACCAAGGCCGCATGACAAGTCTCGGTCCAATCCAAAAACTTTTAACACCCGCACACGAAAAGAGGTAGAAAGGGACACCGGGTGACATAGGAGCGCCGGAATGCAAAACGGACAACGGGGAAAATGCTCGGATGCATGAGACGAACACGTATACAAATTCAATGCAGATGATGACATGATATGCGATGCATGACAAAGACAAAACAACACGAAGACAAAAACCCAACAACGAGGAAATAACATAACCTAGTGCCGGAAATGGCAAGAGTCGGAATACAAATAGGGTAAATTACATCCGGGGTGTTACATCTAACCTAGACAAGTTGTCTGCAACAGGGTTCTCAGCTCCCTTTCTATCAACAATATGTAAGTCAAATTCTTGTAGCAAGAGAACCCATCTAATAAGTCTAGGTTTAGCACCTTTCTTTTCCATAAGATATTTAATAGCAGCATGATCAGTGTGAATAGTTACTTTAGAATCGACAATATAAGGTCTGAACTTATCACAAGCAAATACAACTACTAAGAATTCTTTTTCAGTAGTAGCATAATTTCTTTGAGCATTGTCTAGGGTTTTACTAGCATATTGAATAACGTTTAATTTCTTATAAACTCTTTGCCCTAGAACAGCACCTACAGCATAATCACTAGCATCACACATAATTTCAAAAGGTAAATTCCAATTAGGTGGCTGAACAATAGGTGCAGAGATCAATGCTTTCTTAAGTATTTCAAATGCTTCTACACAATCATCATCGAAGACAAATGGTATATCTTTTTGTAATAAATTAGTCAGAGGTCGAGAAATTTTAGAGAAGTCCTTAATGAACCTCCTATAAAATCCAGTGTGACCAAGGAAACTTCTTATACCTTTGATGTCCTTGGGACATGGCATCTTCTCAATAGCATCAACCTTGGCTTTATCAACTTCAATACCTCTTTCAGAAACTTTATGCCCCAAGACAATACCTTCATTAACCATAAAGTGGCACTTTTCCCAATTCAAGACAAGATTAGTTTCTTCACATCTCTGCAAAACTCAATCAAGGTTGCTCAAGCAATCATCAAAAGAAGATCCATAGACGGAGAAATCGTCCATGAAAACCTCACAAATATTTTCACAAAAGTCAGAGAATATAGCCATCATGCATCTTTGAAAGGTAGCAGGTGCATTACATAAACCAAAAGGCATACGTCTATAAGGAAAAGTACCAAAAGGGCAAGTAAAAGTAGTCTTTGATTGATCTTTGGCTGACACAGGTATTTGAGAGAAACCAGAATAACCATCTAGAAAGCAAAAATGTGTATGTTTGGATAATCTTTCTAGCATTTGGTCGATAAAAGGTAAGGGGTAATGATCCTTTTTAGTTGCCTTATTTAATTTGCGGAAATCAATTACCATCCTATAACATGTAATAATTCTTTGAGGAATCAATTCATCTTTATCATTAGGAATGACAGTAATACCTCCCTTCTTAGGGACACAATGGATAGGACTTACCCACTGACTATGAGAAACAGGATAAATTATACCTTCCTCAAGGAGCTTTAGTATCTCCTTTCTTACCACTTCTTTCATTTTAGGGTTCAGCCATCGTTGATGATCACGAACTAGTTTAGCATCTTCTTCCAAATTAATTTTATGTTGACATAGAGTGGGACTAATGCCCTTAAGATCATCAAGACTATACCCAATAGCAGCACGGTGCTTCTTCAGAGTTTTCAATAATCTCTCTTCTTCATGTTCTAAAAGGTTAGCACTAATAATAACAGGATATATCTCTTTCTCATCAAGATAAGCATATTTAAGAGTATTAGGTAACGGTTTAAGCTCAAACACGGGATCACCCTTGGGTGGAGGAGGATCCCCTAGGATTTCAACAGGCAAATTGTTTTTTTAGAATAGGTTCCTGTTTAAAGAATACTTCGTCTATTTCCCTTCTTTCATTCATAAACATATCATTTTCATGGTCTAGCAAATATTGTTCTAAAGGATCACTAGGAGGTACGGCAATAGAAGCAAGACCAATAATTTCATCCTTACTAGGTAATTCTTCTTCACGGTGTTGTCTACTAAATTTAGAGAAATTAAATTCGTGAGTCATATCATCTAAACCGATAGTAACAACATCTCTTTTGCAATCTATGGTAGCATTAACAGTATTTAAGAAGGGTCTACCAAATATAATGGGACAAAAGCTATCTTGTGGGGAACCAAGAACAAGAAAATCGGCAGGATATTTAGTTTTCCCACACAAGACTTCAACATCTCTAACAATTCCCATTGGTGAAATAGTATCTCTATTGGCAAGTTTAATTGTGACATCAATATCTTCCATCTCAGCAGGTGCAATATCATGCATAATTTCTTTGTATAAGGAATAAGGTATTGCACTAGAACTAGCACCCATATCACATAAGCCATGATAACAATGATCTTCTATTTTAACAGAAATAACAGGCATGCCTACCACAGGTCTGTTTTTATCTTTAGCACAAGGTTTAGCAATTCTAGCAGTTTCATCAAGGAAATGAATGACATGCCCATCAATATTATCAGACAAGAGATCTTTAACAATAGCAATATCAGGTTCAACTTTAATTTGCTCATGAGGTGTATAAGTTTTAATGTTGCGTTTACGAACCACAGTTGAAGCTTTAGCATGATCCTTTATCCTAACAGGGAAAGGTGGTTTCTCAACATATGTAGTAGGAACAATAGGATCATTATAAGTGACAATCTTTTCTTCAACTTTAATAGGTGCAGGTACTTTTACTTCTATGGGAGGATGATATTTAAACCACTTCTCCTTCGGGAGATCAACATAAGTAGCAAAATATTCACAGAAGGAAGCTACTATTTCAGAGTCAAGTCCATATTTAGTGCTAAATTTACGGAAAACATCGATATCCATAAAATATTTAACACAATCAAACCTAGGTGTCACACCTGACTCCTTACCTTTGTCGAGGTCCCAATATTGAGAGTTGCGTTTAATTCCTTCTAATAAATCCCATTTGAATTCAATAGTCTTCTTCATAAAAGAGCTAGCATAAGAAGTATCAAGCATGGTGCGATTGTTATCAGGAAGCCGAGCATAAAAATTTTGAATAATCATTTCTCTTGAGAGCTCATGATTGGGGCATGAATATAACATTGATTTAAGCCTCCCCCAAGCTTGAGTGATGCTTTCTCCTTTGTGAGGCCAAAAATTATATATATAATTGCGATCACGATGAACAAGATGCATAGGATAAAACTTCTGATGAAATTCCAGTTTTAATCGTTTGTAATTCCAAGACCCCATATCATCACATAGCCTATACCATGTCGATGCATCTCCCTTCAAAGATAAAGGGAAGAGCTTCTTCTTAACAACATCTCCGGGTACACCTGCAAGCTTAAATAATCCACAAACTTCATCCACATATATCAGATGCTCATCAGGATGTTTTGTTCCATCTCCTAAAAAGGATTAGCTAGCAGTTTTTCTATCATACCCGAAGGAATATCAAAGCAGACATTTTCATTTTCATATTCATTTTCAGTAGGTTGAGTAGGTTGAGGAGCAACTCTTTGCTCTACTGGTTGGGGTGAAGATACCCCAAACAAGCCCCTCAGAGGATTACTTTCCATAGTAACAAGTGACAGTAAATTTCAGCACACTATATAAATTTTTCCTTACCAAATTCCACCTACCAAAGGCGCTTCACTCCCCGGCAACGGCGCCAGAAAAGAGTCTTGATGACCCACAAGTATAGGGGATCTATCGTAGTCCTTTCGATAAGTAAGAGTGTCGAACCCAATGAGGAGCAGAAGGAAATGATAAGCGGTTTCCAGCAAGGTGTTCTCTGCAAGTACTAAAATAAGTGGTAACAGATAGTTTTGTGATAGGATAATTTGTAATGAGCAACAAGTAAAAAAGTAAATAAAGTGCAGCAAGGTGGCCCAATCCTTTTTGTAGCAAAGGACAAGCCTGGACAAACTCTTATATAGAGAAAAGCGCTCCTGAGGACACATGGGAATATTGTCAAGCTAGTTTTCATCACGTTGATATGATTCGTGTTCAGTACTTTGATAATTTGGTATGTGGGTGGACCGGTGCTTGGGTGCTTCCCTTACTTGGACAAACATACCACTTATGATTAACCTCTATTGCAAGCATCCGCAACTACAACAAAAGTATTAAGGTAAACCTAACCATAGCATGAAACATGTGGATCCAAATCAGCCCCTTACGAAGCAACGCATAAACTAGGGTTTTAGCTTCTGTCACTCTAGAAACCCATCATCTACTTATTACTTCCCAATGCCTTCCTCTAGGCCCAAATAATGGTGAAGTGTCATGTAGTCGACGTTCACATAACACCACTAGAGGAGAGACAATATACATCTCATCAAAATATCAAACGAATACCAAATTCACATGACTACTAATAGCAAGACTTCTCACATGTCCTCGGGAACAAACATAACTACTCACAAAGCATAAAAATGTTCATAATCAGAGGGGTATTAATATGCATATAGGATCTAAACATATGATCTTCCGCCAATTAAACCAACTAGCATCAACTACAAGGAGTAGTTAACACTACTAGCAACCTACTAGCACCAATCCCGGACTTGGAGACAAGAATTGGATACAAGAGATGAACTAGGGTTTTGAGAGGAGATGGCGCTGATGAAGATGTTGATGGATATTGCCCTCTCCCGATGAGAGGAGCGTTGGTGTTGACGATGGCGATGATTTCTCCCTCTGGGAGGGAAGTTTCCCCGGCAGAACAGCTCCGCCAGAGCCCTAGATTGGTTCCGCCAAGGTTCTGCCTCGTGGCGGCGGAGTTTTGTCCGAGAAGATGGCTTATGATTTTTTTTCCATCGAAAGACTCCATATAGCAGAAGATGGCCACTGAAGGGCTACCAGGGGGTCACGAGGTAGGGGGCGCGCCCAGGGGGTAGGGCACGCCCCCACCCTCGTGGGCAAGGTGTGCCCCCCTGGTGAATCTCTTTCGCTGAGTATTTTTTATATATTCTGAAAACATCTTCCGTGAAGTTTCAGGACTTTTGGAGCTGTGCAGAATAGGTCTCTAATATTTGCTCCTTTTCCAACCCAGAATCCTAGCTGCCGACATTCTCCCTCTTTATGTAAACCTTGTAAAATAAGAGAGAATAGGCATAAGTATTGTGACATAATGTGTAATAAAATCCCATAATGCAATAAATATTGATATAAAAGCATGATGCAAAATGAGTGTATCAGTTCTCAAGTTCCTGCTTCCTTTGAAGATAATCATAGGAGAGCTTTTCATGAGTAGTTGAGAGCGTTTCATGATGACTTTCAAGTTCCTCATACTTAACATGAAGATTTTTAATGTCTTCAATTAAGGACTGAGTTCGGGTCATTTCCGCGTCCAACAGGTCATCGCTTTTGTCTACCAACTTTTGAATATGTTCCATAGCAGTTTGTTGTTCAGTTGCAATTTTAGCAAGTGTGGTGTAGCTAGGTTTAGATTCACATTCAGAGTCATCTTCACTTGATGTTTGAAAGTAAGCATCGCATGAGTTTACCTTGGCACCTCGTGCCATGAAGCAGTAGGTGGGAGCAGAGTCATCCTCATCATTAGCATCAGCGTTGGTGACGAGGCCATTGTCTTCAGTGTTGAAGATGGACTTGGCGACATAGGCTGAAGCTAGAGCTAGGCTTGCCATGCCTGAATCGGACTCCTCCTCAGACTCCACCTCTGCCTCCTCAGAAGCAGACTCCTCCTCTGAATCCATCTCCTTGCCAACAAATGCATGAGCCTTGCTTGATGAGCTCTTCTTGTGTGATGGAGACTTTGACGAAGACTTTGAGGATTTCTTCTTCTTGTTGTCATCAGAATCATATTCCTTGTTCTTCTTTTTCTTCTTGGTCTCATTGTCCTACTGTGGACACTCAGAGATGTAGTGACCAGGTTTCTTGCATTTGTGGCATGCTCTCTTCTTGTGGTCACGAGTGGAAGCTTCATCATTTCTTGAGCTGGATCTTGAAGACTTTCTGAAGCCTTTCTTCTTGGTGAACTTCTGGAACTTGTTCACAAGCATAGGAATCTCCTTTCCAATGTCTTCAGGATCCCCAGAACTACAGTCAGATTCTTCTTCAGATGAGGAAACAATCTTTGCCTTCAAGGCACGAGTTCGGCCATAGTTGGGACCATAGATATCTCTTTTCTCAGATAACTAGAACTCATGTGTGTTGAGCCTCTCAAGTATGTCAAACGGATCGAGAGTCTTGAAGTCAGGACGTTCTTGAATCATCAGGGCCAGGGTGTCAAATGAGCTGTCAAGTGATCTCAGCAGCTTCTTAACGATTTCGTGCTTGGTGAGCTTAGTGGCGCCGAGTGCGCGAAGCTCATTTGTGATATCAGTTGAGGTGATCAAACATGAGCTGGACATTCTCATTGTCGTTTCTCTTGAAGCAGTTGAAGAGGTTGCAAAGAACATCAATCCTTGAGTCTCTCTGGGTTGAGACACCTTTGTTGACCTTGGAGAGCCAGTCCCAGACTAGCTTTGTAGTTTCCAAAGCACTCACACGGCCATACTGTCCTTTGGTCAGATGACCACAGATGATGTTCTTGGTGGTCGAGTCCAGTTGAATGAACCTCTTAACATTAGCAACGGTGACACCTTCACCGACCTTGGGAACATCATTCTTCACGACATACCAGAGGTCGACGTCAATGGCTTCAAGATGCATTTGCATCCTATTCTTCTAGTAGGGGTAATCAGTGCCATCAAAGATAGGGCACGCAGCGGATACCTTCATTATCCCTGCAGTCGACATAGCTAAAACTCTAGGTGGTTAAACCGAATCACAAGACCAAGGGAGAACCTTGCTCTGATACCAATTTAAAGTGCTAGTTATCACTAGAGGGGGGAATGGGTGATTTTAATGAAAGTCTTCAAAACACGGGGGCTTTGAAGACAACTAGTAGAAATGAACCTATTGATATGCAGCGAAAGGTAGGCTACACTAGACAAGCCATAGTTAAGTAAGCAATGAAGTTAAAGCACGAAGACTATCAGCAGCTAGGTAGAATGGATCAGGATGGAACATAGTATGAAGCCAAACAGTAAATAGTCTTCAAGCAGTGAAGACGCTCAGATCATGCAAGCAGGCAATGACTTCATGAAGACAAACTGAAGTAAAGGGAAGGGAAGTGTAACATCCCCAGCATCACACTACTGTAATCCCTTATGATCAGTGCCAAGTCATCGTGACTTATGAAGCTTAACCATGTTGGGATAATATCTCATCTCTAATTCCTTCTCTGAATTCCATTCAAATAAAAAAATTGCAAAATAAAGTTGATCAAAACTTGTTGGAAAAATGTTCACCTTTTAGCAAATAATCCAAAGCTATTTACTGTTAAGGAACACAACATCATCATCAACTCTAAATGGGCCTAATGCATTTTAATAGAGCAAAATAGCCTTTAAAATGCCCTTTTCTTTACTGTGTAAATTCAAATGATCTCCAAAAATGCCCAAACTTTTTGTGGCAGTGCTGGATATTGCAAAGTAATTATGTGACCAAGTTTGACATTTTTGCAAAATCTTATGGAAGCTCAAAATATTACTCAACCCCCTTTCTGTAAAAAGAAATTAAAAAAAGGCCACTGTGCACTGGCCTAAGTGCACAGTGCCTAGGGCCCAGCCCACCACGGCCTCCTCCTCCTCCCCCTGTTCTCTGTTCAAGCGACCGAGGCACGCCCACCGTTGCCGCCGAACCCACCTCACCAACCACGCCGCTACAGGCGCCGCGGGTGGATAAAGATCCACCTCTCCTCCCCCTCGCCTCCTCATCCATTAGCCCCCTCACTCGTTCGCACGCGCCTCGCCGCTCTCTTTTCCCCATCTCGCCCGAGAGCTCGCTATCGTCCACCGTCGATCCCGCACCCTCCGTCACCGCCTTGCCTCGCTGGGATGTCGTGAGGCTCCGCAATCGTCTCCTCCTTCGACTGCGCCCAGCCGTTCAAATTGGGAGCCACCGATACGAGCCCGGTGACCTCTTCTTCCCCTACGGCCATCTTCGACTCCGGCAATGATTCTGGTGACGACATGCCTCCCCGAGCCCATTTAAGCACAACTACAGGGCCCGGTGAGTAGTCGTCGTCCTTCCCCCTCTCTGCCCCGCTTGATTGGATGCATGTAGTCGTTGTTCCCGTGCTTGCCCGTGGTCGCCATGGCCGTGCCTGAGCTCGCCCCCGAGTGCGTGCCCGCCTGCGCCTTGCCTCGTTCGGGCCACGCCCTTGTGCGTGCGCCTGCGCGGGGCCACGCCTTGCCTCCGACTGCCTCCTTGTCGCGCGCCTCTCCTGCATGGTCGCGCCTCTACTTCTCAAGCTCACACGCACCGCCGCCGCTCGCACTCGTTGCCGGTGTAGCCACGGCGACCTTTGGGTCCCGTGCATGCCACCATCGCACTCACCGCATCGTGTAGGCCTCGTCTAGCCGCTTGGATTGCCTGCAATGCACCCCAGCCCCGACCCGACGACGACCGAAGTCCGGTGTCTGCCTCGCTGCTAACCGTCGATGTTCCCGACCACCGCAGCCTCTGCCACCACCCCAGATCGCCTCGTCGTCGTCTTCTCGTTCGAACGAGCCCGGCCGCACTAGAAACGGCGCCCTATGCGCGAAGCCCGACCACCTCCCGAGCGCGCCGCCGTCGTTTTTGGTCGCCGGAGCTCTCTCCGGCACCGACGCCGACGTGGCTCCATGGGTCCCACCCCTGGGTCACTGCCAGTGGGGCCCCTCGCCCCCTGTTGACTTGGTCAACAGTGCTGACTGGGCAGGTCCCAGCCAGTAACGTGCGGTCCCCACCGCTTAAAAAACTAATTAAAATGGTTAATTAAAAGTAATTAGTTTAGCAAATTAGTCACTGACATGTGGGGCCCAACTGCTAATTAACACCTGGTTCATTTAACTAACCCACTGTTAGCCCTCTGTCTATGACATGTGGGACCCACTGGTCAGTTTGACCTGGTCAGCGACTCTGTTGACTGCTGACGTCATCAGCACGTCATGCTGACATCATTTTATCTTTTCTGTTAATTTAAATAATTCCAGAAATTGCTTTAATCTTTGAAAATTCATAGAAAATAAACCGTAACTCGGATGAAAATGTTTCTATATGAAAGTTGCTCAGAAAAATCCAACGAATCCGAATACGCGGTCCGTTCATCTGTCACATGCCCCTAGCATGCTGAACATGGGACATTCCCCCTCCGCTCATCTGTCTGACACAGGTCCGGAACCGGGAAAACATTCTCGGTTGATTTTTTCCCTTCTCCTTTATCGTGTAGCCTTACGTTAGGTCACACCCGGCACAGCTTATTGCCATGTTATGCCTTGTGATGCATTGTTTGCTCTGTATTTACTGTTTCTTCCCCCTCTTCCGGTAGACCCCGAGACCGATGATGCCGATGTGATCGACTATGTCACCGATGACCCCTCCTTCTTGTCTGAGCAACCAGGCAAGCAAACCCCCCTTGAGCATTCCGATATCGCCCATTTCTTTCCCTCTCATGCTTGCATTAGAATTTCTACTGCTTTCTGTATGATCCTACTCTGATGCATAGCCTATTATTGTTACCTGCTTTCATACCTTACCTGCTTATCCTAAACTGCTTAGTATAGGATGGGTAGTGATCCATCAGTGACCCCACCTTGTCCCAATTGCCTCGCTTTATGTTCGATGACTTGATCAACGTCATCGACGTCCAGGCCCCGACACCGCACATCACCCCCCCTAGTTGTACGAATCTGCAGAGTTACCATCGAGTGCCGAGGGTGGAACCTCTTACATCACTCCTGATAAGATCTCTGTAGTGTAGCTATACGGTCGAGGTCATCGAGGGTGATTTCCTCCTTAACCACTTCCGTTACGGCTCTGTCGTGCAACCCATCAAACGTGAACCTCGAGGGTGGATCCTCTTACGTTCACCTTGATGATAACATCGAGTGGGATTCACGGGGGGTGATTCCTCGGGTTTTCCCCTTGCTGTTAGACACACAGTTACTATGGTTACTATGACTTTACACTAAACCATGTTACTAAAGATGGGTCGGCCCTGAGGGGTACCCGCGTGAGCTTATTAGCGAGTGATGTGGAGTCGGGTTGACCTGGAAGGTGCCCGCGAGATAACTACGAGGCGTGGCCGGGCATTCTTAGCCCTTGCCACAAGTACTCGAGACGGGGCAACGGGGTCACATCTTTCGTGAGTCTCTGCTTGTTACCACGTGCTCCCAATCCACTACGATTTGGATATTTGATCCGAGGGGCCTCTGGCCATATAGCACTAACCATCACGTGGGCATAGTATGGGCGTTCTGCGTCGTATACATCAGCCAAAGCTTAATAGACGTCAGCGACTGAGCGGCGCGCGCCGGGTTGGACTGCGTAAGCTCCTGCCTTGTTGAAGGAGGTAGCTAGGTCTTCTCACCGGCCGCCCACGCAACATGCAGGAGTTCCTGGGGAGATGGCCCATGACCCCTGGGGGCATAGGTTTAGTCCGGCGTGCTGACCTCTCTATTAAGCCTAGGTCGGGTTGCGGCGTATTGTTTGGCCGAGGCCGGGCATGACCCAGGAAAGTGTGTCCGGCCGGAGTTAATCGAGCGTGGTGGGTAAGTTGGTGCACCCTTGCAGGGAAGAAAACATCTATCGATAGCATGTCCTATGGTAACGGACACTTGGAGTTGTATCCCGATCGATACAACTAGAACTAGATACTTGTGATGAGAAATGGTTGGATATGAGACTTGGATATGAGATGATAACTGGATAGTATGGCTCTGGGATTGCTTTCTCGCAGGGAGTCGAGAAAGGATCTCTGGCCGAGGTTGATAACATTACTGCTACATTACTTTATGCTACTCTAGTCCTTCCTGTTGCTGCAAGATGGTGGTTTCTAGAAGATGCTAGTCTTCGATAGGCTAGGCTTTCCCCTTCCCTTCTGGCATTCTGCAGTTTAGTCAACAGATACAACCCATTCCTTTGATACAGATGCATACTTAGTTTAGATCTGATGTAAGTCTTGCGAGTACTTTGGATGAGTACTCACGGTTGCTTTGCTACTCCTTTTTCCCCATACCCGATTGTTGCGACCAGATGACGGATCCCAGGAGCCAGACTACGCCACTGATGACTACTACTACCCGGAGGATGCTTACTACTACATGACGACCACAGACGACTAGGAGTAGTTAGGAGGCTCCAGGTAGGAGGCCTTGCCTTTTCGTTTGTTGTTGCTTTTGTGCTAGCCTTCTTAAGGCAATCTTGTCTAACTTATGTCTGTACTCAGATATTGTTGCTTCCGCTGACTCTTGTGTTTTTCGAGCTTATGTATTCGAGCCCCCGAGGCCCCTGGCTTGTAATATAAAGTTTGTATTATTTTAATTTGTGTCTAGAGTTGTGTTGTGATATCTTCCCGTGAGTCCTTGATCTTGATCATACACATTTGCGTGTATGATTAGTGTATGGTCAAATCGAGGGCGTCACAAGTTGGTATCAGAGTCGACTTCCTGTAGGTAGCCCCCTTTCCAACTCCTTGGCCGAAGTTGAGTCTAGACCTTACAAAATTGTTTACTAACATGGTTGTGTGTCTTACGGGCCCACGTCGCCATTTGGGTGGTATTAGGATCTTTTATTCCTCGTCTATACTCTGGGAGTCTGATCTCTCTTCTATTCGGGTTAAAAGGTTTTACTAACTCGAACATTAGGATCTCGTGATCACATCCTCCCAGAGAGACCCTTATTTCAGATGATCGTCTGCTGCATCAGAAGATTTCGAAGATACTCTACGATATTCTCTCGAGACTTTGTGCCTGTTGCCTTTGCAATTCCTTACCACCGAAATATCCTTATGGATAACTACACACACTTAGCAATCTTACACTCTATCACATTGATCTTGTTATGACAAGATGCCCTGAACTGCTCTCCTTTTTCCAAGAATCCTTTGAGCTTACTGCCTTGCAGTTCCTTGTTGTTTGAATACCCCTACGGATAACTTTGTGCACCTATCGAGTATCCTCTCTTCCTCAGTTGATTCTTGTACTTCACAAAAGTCTTTGTAATACCATTCGTTCTTGTGAAAATCCTCAACAGCCTATTGTTCTTGGATTTCTTGCTTGCTTGCATTATGGTTAATACCATAAGTCTAGTAATCTTATTGTCAGCCTTTGTCATTATCATTTTGAGTCCGTTGATACAATATGTTGCGAATGCTCGCAATCCTCAATCAGATCCTAGAATTCATCCTTCCGGCTCAGACGTCATTCTAACATGTGTTGAATCTCGATCAATCAAATCGCCATCAATTGTACCCCTAAGGCTATTCTACCTATCCGTCCCTTATCAGAGCATTGCTTCTGATCCCTTTTCTTGGAATTCATAATTCCTTTGCAATTGAGCTTTGAGTTAGTCAGTTGTTTCTATAATCTGATCTCCTTGCATTCTTTCTTCCTCTGGTTGAATATTGATGCTCACATCAGATCCCTTGTGGACCACCAGACCCCTTTTTCGGATTTTATCCGACAACGTCCTTCATATTCAATAAGCTTGTGAGCCTTTCCTCGGATACATAATGCTTTTGGTAAATTGTATCCTTCGCTTTCTCAAGCATGCTCTACTACCGAGCTTGTGTTATTTATTCTTAAAATTTATGATATATGTTCCTAAGATGCCCCGATGGGTTGAACCTATGCCTTCCCTAATCTGTGTGAACTCGAAAGTTACGCAGATTATACTCTACTGGCTTTTCGTCAGATAAAATTCAATACAACAGCTTCATCAAGAGCGAGAAGTAAAATGAAAGGTTATGCATTGAAGAAGTGGGAGTCGACCCTGAACCTTGTGTTCATGCCCACGGACACGGTGTGGAACTTATCATGAAATCTCCTTGCAAGGATATTTAATCATTTGAATAATTCTTCCGGCATCGTAAATTGGATCCCTTGCAGTTATGGTCCTGACCACATTTCCTCCTTGATCCCATTTACTGGGTAAGTTAAAATTACTTATCCTCTGCAGATCATTCCCCCGTCCAACCTCTAATCCGATCTACCTTCTGGCATTGCACCTAGTACTTGATACTGGGAAGCTTTATACCCCATCACATCATTCCTAGCTTGATCGGCTATATTTTTATCATGTCAATTTTTTTAACTATGCTGCCTGGTCCTTATGCCCGGAGCAACTTCCGACGACGAGCTAAGCTTACTCGATCATCCTCATCTTATCATTTCACCTCGAACAACAAGCTTGACTTTGAGCTTGTGTCAAATCCATGGTTCTCATAGCCTTTCAGTTCATCCTCCCTTTTCTGGTCGAGGGCATCTTCATAGAGTCTCTCGACAAAATTTGTCTTGATCACCGTCAACACTTTGTCTTCTTCAGAGATGTCAATTGAATTCATGGCTAGAAATACTATCCTTTGCCTCTCGATGAATTTTGTCTGCATCAACAACATTCTTGTCTTCCCCCAACACAAACTTGATCATTTTAAATTTTGGGAATACATCCGTTTTGACATGTCGATAGATTGCTACTGAACCCATCGGCCACCTCCTCATATTTTCCCTGATAAAATAACATGATATGTTCTAGAAATTCCCGATGGACCCTTGTGAATCCATGGTCTGATCTTTACCCAGTGACCATGTCTATGCTATCTTGAAGCATGTCTGTGGTACTCCGATCTTCAATAAGAACATTTGAAGCACAATACTAAATTTTTCTTTATCAATTATCCAAACACCATTGTATGGGTAATGTCATGAAATTTCTTTTCCCTTACCTAAATGGTTTTAAACTTCTATCCCATCATGGATACCATGCTCTCCTTGTCCTTGGGAAGGATATACCCCTAAAATATGGGTTTAAACACATTTTCCTTTCCATTGTTCTGTTTAATCTGACAATTACATTTCCTTTCCATTGGTTTGTTTAAACCTTATTGTGATCTATATTATATGAGCGGTAATATTTCCTTGCTTATGTAAACACCTTGTTGTATCACTCTGTCAGTAAGACCCTTTTACTATTGTTGATGACATTCCGGTAGCCACCGATGGACGAGAACTTTGCCTAATGGCCCGCCTCGTTCAACGAGCAGGATAATGGTTCTCTTTGTCCCTCGCCCTTGGTACCAACGTTGTTGCCGACATAACTGACATGCTACCTTCTGACATGCCTTGCTATCATAACCGTGCAAGATGCCAGCACCCTTCCTACTTTTAACCCACATGGTGGGCCCATAACCCATAGTTCCACAGGATCGAAACCTGACTCTCCTGTACCCCCCTGTTTCTAAGGTTATTCGTCACGCTTGGCTTCGTATCATGTCACGAACCACCTTCCGAGAGATGATCTATTCCTGATGCTCTGAACTCCTTTCTCACACTCGGTTCAGGTATCAATCATTTGTCCATCCGCTTGAAACTTCCTATTGTACCTTCATACTTTGCTCTCGATGTTTTATTAAGTTTCAACTAGAGAGATACTTCTGCCTCATTCCCTGCATTGTTCACCAGACAATTAACCCTATAAGGGTCAGTTCACCTGAAGTTACTCTTTACTTCCCCACTTAAATCTCGGGACGAGATTTCTTGTAGTGGAGGAGATTTGTAACATCCCCAGCATCACACTACTGTAATCCCCTATGATCAGTGCCAAGTCATCTTGACTTATGAAGCTTAACCATGTTGGGATAATATCTCATCTCTAATTCCATCTCTGAATTCCATTCAAATAAAAAAATTGCAAAATGAAGTTGATCAAAACTTGTTGGAAAAATGTTCACCTTTTAGCAAATAATCCAAAGCTATTTACTGTTAAGGAACACAACATCATCATCAACTCTAAATGGGCCTAATGCATTTTAACAGAGCAAAAATAGCCTTTAAAATGCCCTTTTCTTTATTGTGTAAATTCAAATGAACTCCAAAAATGGCCAAACTTTTTGTGGCAGTGCTGGATATTGCAAAGTAATTATGTGACCAAGTTTCACATTTTTGCAAAATCTTATGGAAGCTCAAAATATTACTCAACCCCCTTTCTGTAAAAAGAAATTAAAAAAAGGCCACTGTGCACTAGCCTAAGTGCACAGTGCCTAGGGCCCAGCCCACGACGGCCTCCTCCTCCTCCCCCTGTTCTCTGTTCAAGCGATCGAGGCATGCCCGTCGTCGCCGCCGAACCCACCTCGCCGACCACGCTGCTACAGGCACCGCGGGTGGATAAAGATCCACCTCTCCTCCCCCTGGCATCCTCATCCATTAGCCCCCTCACTCGTTCGCACGCGCCTCGTCGCTCTCTTTTCCCCATCTCGCAAGAGAGCTTGCTGTCGTCCTCCGTCGATCTCGCGCCCTCCGTCACCGCCTTGCCTCGCTGGGATGTTGTGAGGCTCCGCAATCGTCTCCTCCTTCGACTGCGCCCAGCCGTTCAAACCGGGAGCCACCGAGACGAGCCCGGTGACCTCTTCTTCCCCTACGGCCATCTTCGACTCCGGCGATGATTCTGGTGACGACATGCCTCCCCGAGCCCATTTGAGCACAACTATAGGGCCCGGTGAGCATTCGTCGTCCTTCCCCTCTCTACCCTGCTCGATTGCATGCCCGTAGTCGTCGTTCCCGTGCTCGCCCGTGGTCGCCATGGTCGTGCCTGAGCTCGCCCCCGAGTGCGTGCCCGCCTGCGCCTTGCCTCGTTCGGGCCGCGCCCTTGTGCGTGCGCCTGCGCGGGGCCACGCCTTGCCTCTGCCTGCCTCCTTGTCGCGCGCCTCACCTGCACGATCGCGTCGCTGCTGCTCAAGCTCACACGCACCGCCGCCGCTCGCGCTCGTTGCCGGCGTAGCCACGGCGACCTTTGGGTCCCGTGCGTGCCACCATCACGCTCACCGCATCGTGTAGGCCTCGTCTAGCCGCTTGGGTTGCCTGCAAACGCACCCCATCCCCGACCCGATGACGACCGAAGTCCGGTGTCCGCCTCGCCGCTCGCCGTCGACGTTCCCGGCCACCGCAGCCTCTGCCACCACCCCAGATCGCCTCGCCGTCGTCTTCTTGTTTGAACGAGCCCGGCCGCGCTAGAAACGGCACCCTGTGCGCGAAGCCCGACCACCTCCCGAGCGCGCCGCCATCGTTTTTGGTCGCCGGAGCTCTCTCCGGCGCCGACGCCGACGTGGCTCCATGGGTCCCACCCCTGGGTCACTGCCAGTGGGGCCCCTGGCCCCCTGTTGACTAGTTGACCTGATCAATTATGCTGACTGGGCAGGCCCCAGCCACTGACGTGCGGGCCCCACCGCTTAAATAACTAATTAAAATGGTTTTATAATTAAAATTAATTAGTTTAGCTAATTAGTCACTGACATGTGGGGCCCAACTGCTAATTAACACCCGGTTCATTTAAATAACCCACTGTTAGCCCTCTGTCTATGACATGTGGGACCCACTAGTCAGTTTGACCTGGTCAGAGACTCTGTTGACTACAGACGTCATCAGCATGTCATGCTGACATCATTTTATCTTTTCTATTAATTTAAATAATTCTAGAAATTGCTTTAATCTTGGAAAATTCATAGAAAATAAACTGTAACTCAGATGAAAATGTTTTCTATATGAAAGTTGCTCAGAAAAATCCAATGAATCCGAATACGTGGTCCGTTCATCTGTCACATGCCCCTAGAATGCTGAACATGGGACATTCCCCCTCCGGTCATCTGTCTGACACAGGTCCGGAACCGGGAAAACATTCCCAGTTGATTTTTTTTCCCTTCTCCTTTAACGTGTAGCCTTACGTTAGGTCACACCCGGCATAGCTTATTGCCATGTTATGCCTTGTGATGCATTGTTTGCTCTGTATTTACTGTTTCTTCCCCATCTTCTCTCTGGTAGACCCCGAGACCGATGATGCCGCTGTGATCGACTACGTCACCGACGACCCCTCCTTCTTGTCTGAGAAACCAGGCACGCAAACCCCCCTTGAGCATTCCGATATCGCCCATTTCTTTCCCTCTCATGCTTGCATTAGAATTGCTACTGCTTTCTGTATGATCCTACTCTGATGCATAGCCTGTTATTGTAACCTGATTTCATACCTTACCTGCTTATCCTAAACTGCTTAGTATAGGATGGTTAGTGATCCATCAGTGACCCAACCTTGTCCTAGTTGCCTCGCTTTATGTTCGATGACTCGATCAACGTGATCGACGTCCA
>NC_057797.1:317479143-317498200 GCF_018294505.1 Triticum aestivum
CTCCTAGTTGTACGAATCTGCAGAGTTACCATCGAGTGTCGAGGGTGGAACCTCTTACATCACTCCTGATAAGATCTATGTAGTGTAGCTATACAGTCGAGGTCATCGAGGGTGATTTCCCCCTTAACCACTTTCGTTATGGCTCTGTCGTGCAACCCATCAAAAGTGAACCTCGAGGGTGGATCCTCTTACGTTCACCTTGATGATAACATCGAGTGGGATTCACCGAGGGTGATTACTCGGGTTTTCTCCATGCTGTTAGACACACAGTTACTATGGTTACTATGACTTTACACTGAACCATGTTACTAAAGACGGGTCGGCCCTGAGGGGTATCCGCGTGAGCTTATTAGCGAGTGATGTGGAGTCGGGTTGACCTGGAAGGTGCCCGCGAGATAACTACGAGGCATGGCCGGGCATTCTTAGCCCTTGCCGCAAGTACTCGAGACGGGGCAACAGGGTCACATCTTTTGTGAGTATCTGCTTGTTACCGTGTGCTCCCAATCCACTACGATTTGGATATTTGATCTGAGGGGCCTCTGGCCTGATAGCACTAACCATCACGTGGGCATAGTATGGGCGTTCTGCATCGTATACATCAGCCGAAGCTTAATAGACGTCAGCGACTGAGCGGCACGCGCCGGGTTGGACTGCGTAAGCTCCTGCCTTGTTGAAGGAGATAGCTAGGTCTGCTCATCGGCCGCCCACGCAACATGCAGGAGTTCCCGAGGAGATGGCCCATGACCCCTAGGGGCATAGGTTTAGTCCGGCATGCTGACCTCTCTATTAAGCCTAGGTCGGGTTGCGGCGTATCGTTTGGCTGAGGCCGGGCATGACCCAGGAAAGTGTGTCCGGCCGGAGTTAATTGAGCGTGGTGGGTAAGTTGGTGCACCCCTGCAGGGAAGAAAACATCTATCAATAGCCTGTCCTATGGTAACAGACACTTGGAGTTGTATCCCGGTCGATACAACTAGAACTGGATACTTGTGATGAGAAATGGTTGGATATGAGACTTGGATATGAGATGATAACTGGATAGTATGGCTCTGGGATTGCTTTCTCATAGGGAGTCGAGAAAGGATCTCTGGCCAAGGTTGATAACATTACTGCTACTTTACATTATGCTACTCTACTCCCTCCTGTTGCTGGAAGATGGTGGTTTCTAGAAGATGCTAGTCTTCGATAGGCTAGGCTTTCCCCTTCCCTTCTGGCATTCTGCAGTTTAGTCCACAGATACAACCCATTCCTTTGATACAGATGCATACTTAGTTTAGATCTGATGTAAATCTTGCGAGTACTTTGGATGAGTACTCATGGTTGCTTTGCTACTCCTTTTTCCCCATACCCAATTGTTGCGACCAGATGACGTATCCCAGGAGCCAGACGATGCCACTGATGACTACTACTACCTGGAGGATGCTTACTACTACGTGAAGACCGCAGACGACTAGTAGTTAGGAGGATCCTAGGCAGGAGGCCTTGCCTTTTTGTTCGTTGTTGCTTTTGTGCTAGCCTTCTTAAGGCAATCTTGTCTAACTTATGTCTGTACTCAGATATTGTTGCTTCCGCTGACTCTTGTGTTTTTTGAGCTTATGTATTCGAGCCCCCGAGGCCCCTGGCTTGTAATATAAAGCTTGTATTATTTTAATTTGTGTCTAGAGTTGTGTTGTGATATCTTCCCGTGAGTCCTTGATCTTGATCGTACACATTTCCGTGTATGATTAGTGTACGGTCAAATCGAGGGCGTCACAGGAAGGATAGAACCAGTTGCTTGGTGAAGACCAGGATTTGGTAAATCCGTTCCAGTTGTTGTGACAACTGTACGTCTGGTTAGGGAGGCTAAGATTTAACTCAGAAGACCGCGTCTTCACCTTATTCCCCTTGAGCTAAGAAGACATAGTCCTCGCCAATCACTCTGGTAAGTCTTCAAGGTAGACTTCCAAACCTTCACAGACTTCGTTCACCAGCGATCCACGATGACTCTTGGATGCTCAGAACACGACGCCTAATCGGCTGGAGGATTCACAGTCCTCAAGTGTAACAAGTCTTTAGATCACGCAGACAGAAAGACTTCAGTGATGCCTAACACTCTTTGGCTCTGGGTGTTTTGGGCTTTATCCTCGCAAGGATCTCTCTCAAATGCTTCGGAGGTGGGTTGCTCTCAAACGATAAAAGCCATGCACTAACTCTGAGCAGCCACCAATTTATGGTGTAGGGGTGGTCTATTTATAGCCAGGCGGCAACCCAACCTGATTTGTCTGAAATGACCCTGGGTCACTAAGGAACTGACACGTGTTCAACCGTCAGATTTCAAACACACGCGGCAGCTTGACTTGGGCTACAAGTAAACCTGACTCCTCCAGCTCTGGATAAGATTTGCTCTCATTGTCTTCGCTCAAGTACATAGGATTTGGTTGAGCATCACATCAGTCACTCTGAATTTGTTCACTTGGACCCCACTTAACAGTACGGTGGTTCCTATGACTCAACAAAGAAGAAAAGGAAACTACAAAACAACTATGTCTTCGCACTCCATAGTCTTCATGTGAATGTCTTCTCATGTCATAGTCTTCACTGTGAATATCTTCACATGTCATAATCTTCACTGTGAATATCTTCACAGACCACAATTGTCTTCAATGTCTTCACACATTTTTAGGGGTCATCTCTGGTAGGTAAACTAAATCAATAAGGGACTACTACCTGTGTTATCCTGCAATTCTCACAAACACATTAGTCCCTCAATCAAGTTTGTCGTCAATACTCCAAAACCAACTAGGGGTGGCACTAGATGCACCTATAGTTTAATTTCTTTTTCCCGCTTTCTTCTTGTGTGTTTGAAAAAACTTAAGAAAAAAACCAAAAAAATTAGTTATAGTTTAGTTTACTTTCCATGTTCATTTAGTATTAGCATTAAAAGAAAACCCAAAAATATTTCTCGTTCTTCTCTTGCTTGTTGGGAGCTTTCCCGCGTAAATAGTTTTTCTCGTTCTTGTTTTACTTTCTTCAGAAAAACAAAAACTCCAAAAACATTTTAGTGTGTTTCTTTGAAATTCTTTTCTTTTCTTTGGGGGTCAAGAGGAGAAGACCACAATGAAAATGTTGAGTGGCTCTCATATGCATTATCATTGATCTAACAAAGAGCCCATATTGCATTGTCTTCTCCTTTGAATAAATATTTGTAGATTCCAGCTTAGTCCAATGCATGTGCACTATTATTATTATCCATACCATTCGGTCATGCAAGTTAAAGGCAATAATGACGATATATGATGAAATGATTGAGATGAGGAAAAGATGGTATGGGCTCGACCTATCTTGTTTTTGTAAATATGATTGGTTCATCATTCCTAATTCAGCCCATTATGAATGAAACATGTTTGCAATGACAATTAGAGATTATAGTTATTCATGCCATGCTTAATTAGCTATGAGTTTATAATGGTTTACCTTGCATGCCAACATGCTTTTAAAATGGTTGTGATGTAGTATGATAGGATGGTATCCTCCTTTGAATGATTCGAGTGGCTTGACTTGGCACATGTTCACGCATGTAGTTGAAACAAAATGAACATAGACTCCACGCTATTTATGTTCATGGTGATTTATATCCTACTCATGCTTGCACTCACTATTGGTTAATCTCAATGCATGTTTATGACTGTTCTCTCTAGTTGGTCACTTCCCAGTCTTTTTCCAGCCTTCACTTGTACTAAGCGGGAATACTGCTTCTGCATCCCCTTCCATAAACCCAAATTTGTTCCATATGAGTCCACCATACCTACCTATATGTGGTATTTACCTACCATTCCAAGTAAATTTGCATCTGCCAAACTCTACGTTCGAATGATAATCTATTTTGTATGCTCAAATCGCTCATGTAGCAACTAGGGCTGTCAATATCTTCCATGCTAGGTGGGTTATTCTCACGATGAGTGGACTCCGCTCATCATTCACGAGAAAATGGCTGGTAACCGGGATGCCCAGTCCCATGCTCAAATCAAATCAAAATATAATTGAAAACAAAAATCCCCCAGGACTGTTGTTATTTGGACGGTACCCGTTGTTTCGGACCAGCCGTGGAGTGTGCTTCTTAGTGGTGGAGGAGTATAAACTTTACCATTCTATTTGGGAACCGCCTATAATGTATGTAGCATGGAAGATGGCGAGATCTCTTGGTTGTTATGTTGACAATGAAAGCATATCGTTCAAAATATTATTTATCTCTGTTTCAAAAACTCGAGCTCTAGCACCTCTGCAAATCCCTGCTTCCCTCTGCGAAGGGCATATCTATTTACTTTTACTGCTGAATCCTCATCCTCTTATAAAAAGCACCAGTTAGAGAGCACCACTGTCATTTGTATGCATTGCTATTAATTTATATTGAGTATGAATGTGACTGGATCTCTTTTACCATGAATTACAATGTCTAGTCAGTCCTTGATCTTCAAGGGTGCTCTGCATTTATGTTTTGTGGTCTTAGAAAGGGCTAGCGAAATACCATCTTGTTATATCATATCATGATTGTTTTGGGAAAGTGTTGTCATCTGAGATTTATTATTATTGCTCACTAGTTGATTATGCCATTGATATGTGTAAATGTGAGACCTAAATGTTATTGTGAATATGGTTAGTTCATAATCTTTGCTTAAAACTTGAATGCTGGCTTTACATATTTGCAACAACAAGATCAAATAGAGTTTGTAAAAGTTTTTCTTTATCACTTTCAGTTTGTCAACTGAATTGCTTGAGGACAAGAAATGGGTTAAGCTTGGGGGAGTTGATATGTCTCCATCGTATCTACTTTTCCAAACTCCTTTGCACTTGTTTTGGACTCTAACTTGCATGATTTGAATGGAACTAACCTGGACTGGTGTCGTTTTCAGTAGAATTGCCATGGTGTTATTTTTGTGCAGAAATAAAAATTCTCGGAATGACCTAAAACTTCACAGAGATCAGTTTTGGAATAAATAAATAATATTGGCGAAAGAACCAACAGAAGCGGGCCCACACCCTATCCACAAGGGTGGAGGGCACGCCCTCAGACCTTGTGGGCCCCCTTGGATCTCCACCGACCTCAACTCCAACTCCATATATTCATGTTCGGGGAGAAAAAACAGAGAGAAGGATTAATCGCGTTTTATGATGCGGAGCCGCTGCCACGTCATGTTCTTCCTCGGGAGGGCAGATCCGGAGTTTGTTTTGGGCTCCGAAGAGGGGAAATCATCGCCATCATCATCATCAACCATCCTCCATCACCAATTTCATGATGCTCACCGCCGTGCGTGAGTAATCCCATCGTAGGCTTCCTAGACGGTGATGGGTTTGATGAGATTTACCATGCAATCAAGTTGGTTTTGTTACGGTTTGATCCCTAATATCCATTATGTTCTAAGATTGATGTTCCTATGACTTCGCTATGCTTAATGCTTGTCACTAGGACCCGAGTGCCATGATTTCAGATCTGAACCTATTGTGTTTTCATGAATATATTTGTGTTCTTGATCCTATCTTGCAAGTTATAGTCACCTACTACGTGTTATGATCCGGCAATTGTGAGGACCCCGATCCTAAGTCACACCGATCTAGCATGTAACACTTCATATCACTTTGCTGCCTCACGCACGGTATTCCCATGGGTGCCACTTTACCTGTCCCGGGATCGTTTGCGCCTTTTGGCTCACGTATATGATAGTGTCGCTAGCATCCATATGACAGAGAATCCGGGCCGACATGACTAGTCGTGAACCCAAAGTGGCACTAACTTACGGGGACAGGCATACATGAAACAACATCGAACATGTCAGTCATCAGCGTGTAAATCCGGTCTGTAGCAACTGGGCTAACAGGACTCCGGGAACCCGGGCTGTAGCGGGCTAGCAGGACTCTGGAAGTCACCGTGTGACATTTCCCCGAAGGGACAGACACAGGAACGAAGTGAATCACATGTCGGCCAGTCTAAGTGTTCCGGAGCAGTAGTACTGGGCTAGCAGGACTCCGGTAAACCAGGCTGTAGCAGACTACCAAGGCTTAGTGGAAACACCAGACTACATTTCCCCATAAGAGAGGCTACCAAGGATAAACAACTAGATTGTCGGATCCCACACATACCAAGCATTTCAATAACATACACACAATATGCTCGATATGTGCAAATACAACATGGCATCACAACAAAACTCTACGACTCAAAGTATTTATTCATTACGCTCCGAGGAGCGAGATATTACAAACATGGGTCTCATGACCCAACAATCATAGCATACAAATCAAAGCACATGCGGAAGCTTAACATGTCTGAGTACAGACATCTACAAATGAAAAAGGCTGAGAAGCCTGACTATCTACCAGATCCTACTGAGGACACAAGATCGTAGCTGAGGTATCAAGCTAAATGTCGAAGTCCACGCGGAACTACTAGCAAGACTGAAGTCTCTTTGCAAAACATAAATTAAGCAAACGTGAGTACAAAAGTACTCAGCAAGACTTACATGAGAACTAGCTACATATGCATCGGCATCAACAATGGGATGGTGGGGTTTAACTGCAGCAAGCCAGCTTTGACTCAGTGGCTAACCTGAACTACGACTGCAAGCAACTCTTTTGAGGTGGCGCACACGAGTCCACATATTCACCAATCAATACACCACTATGGATCCACTCCCGTCTACCTACGAGAACGCCATCCATAGCACTCACGCTTATCTTGCGAGTTTTAGAGTATCCACTTCAAGTTATCTATGAACTGTTATAGGTAACCCAGAAGTCCTTTACCGCGGACACGGCTATTCGAATAGATCATTTATAACCCTGCAGGGGTGTACTTCGTCACACATGTTTCCACCACTTAGCGTCTGCACACGACATGTGCTCGGCAAACTTCAAGAGAAAGCCGACGTGGGTGTAGACCACGACCTGACTAACCGCACAAGTCTTTAGTCCAGGTTTATCGCCTATTCGGGTTCCATCCACAAGGAAATCCGGCCGGGGTGTCCTCAACGGCCCCAACCGATGTGTACAGGGTTCTGAGATGCCAAACGGGCGCCCGGCATACCCGGCCACGGTGTATCTACCACATCATAGCCCACCCCTGGGGTCAGCGCTACGCACGGCCGCCAACACATATCCTACAAACACCAGAAACTAGTTGCAACTCCTGGACAGAGGACAAGGGCGGTTAATAAGTCGATCGGGGTCATATTTCAGGGCCCAACGTGTGGTAGTAGCTGTTTCATGGATCACAAACACAGAACTCAGTTCCTGAGGACGGTTTCAGTGAGACAACCTATCATGTACTCCTACATGGCCTCTCACCGCTACCTTTACCAAATCGTGTTCACACACTTAGCTCACACACAGTAGGACATGTTCATCACCATTCCAATTCATTCCCGACGAATCAGACCCGACTCAACTCTAAGCAGTAGCAGGCATGACAAACAAGCATGAATGAGTATGCACATCAGGGCTAAAACAACTCCTACTCATGCTAGTGGGTTTCATCTATTTACTGTGGCAATGATAGGTCATGCAGAGGAAAAGGGGTTCAGCTACCGCAGCATGTAGCAGTTGAATTGTTGTTGTCCTAATGCAGTAAAATAGAGCAGGAGTGAGAGAGTGGGATTGTATCGGAATGAACAAGGGGGTTTTGCTTGCTTGGCACTTCTGAAGATGATATAGCTCTTCATCGGTGTCATTGATCACATCGTCGAAACATACGTCTACCGAGCGGGAACAATCATTGGCAACACAGAAAGAATACAATCAATGAAATGCACAATATGATGCATGATCATGACATGTCAATATGATATGATAATGCAGCTAAGAACAGAAGGGTTTGAGTTGAGTTGAACTCAAGGTTCAAATTCAGATTCAAACTATGAATTCAAATAGTGCATGATCATGTTTTGAAGTAAACAGCAAGGTTAATTTGTTTAAACATGCATGGAAATGCCATAAACAGAATCTTTGGTTTTTTCTGATAGTTTTTCATATATAATTTGTTTCATTTGGAGTTATCGTTGATTTCTATGATTTTTAGAAGTTTATACTATTTTCTGGAATTTCCTGGCTATTAAAAATCCATAAAATGTAATACTGCGTCAGCATTAGGTCATGCTGACGTCAGCAGGTCAACAGGCGCCATCCAGGTCAAACCTGACCAGTGGGGCCCACTGGTCAGTGACTCAGTTAGTTAACTGGGTTAATTAGGGTTAGACTAATTCTAACAAGAATGTCAGCAGGGCTGGGCCCACATGTCAGTGGCTCAGGGTTAGTTTAGTGAGGGGATTAACACCTGACAGCGGTGATTACCACTAACTAACACCTAACTAAACCAGTTAGGGCCGGCCCCACGTGTCAGTGGCTAACTAAACTAACCTAGTTTAATTAGCACTAACCTAGGTTAAACTAATTAAGTTTAAACCTAAACTAGATTAATTAGCCGGGCGGGGGCTGCATGTCATAGACCCAGGGGAGGTCAAATCCCCTGGTCAACCAGGGCTGAACCACAGGTGGTCAAAGCGCTCAACCCGCCGGCGACTCGACGTCGGCGAGGCCAGACGCGGCGGAGGGCCTCGGATTTGGTCCTCCGGTGACCAAATTGACGGCGGAGACGTGCTACGTGGAGCTGGGGGCTGCCACATCCAAGGGTGCAAGTGGTTGGACACGGGGACGCCGTAAACAACCCCGGCGAGCTCGACAGCGGCGGCCGGAGTTCGGTGGGCTCGGGGTCATCGTTGCAACGGCCGTGGTGGCTCGTGCGGGGCACCTACGTGCTCTACGCGGCGCGGGGAGGGAGCTAGGCAGGACGGCTGGACCAGTAGATGGCCAGAGACACATCGGCGGCGAGCACCGGAGGTGATGCATGCGGGCGAGCTCAAGGCGGCGCGTACGGTGCACGCAAGAGAAAACGGAAAGGGGGGAAGGATCAATGGCTCACTGCGGGTGCAGGGGAGCGAACAGCGAGCTCGGGGAGGCAGAGACGGCGACGAAACGGCGATAGGGATCTTGGCGTCGGGAGGTTGAAGACGATCTCGGTGAGGTCGTCCGGGGGCTTCAGGCGTCGCGTGGCTCGGTGAGAAGGTCAAGGAAGAAGTGGTGGGGCTTCTGGGCACGTCAGCGGGGCGTGGGGTGGCCGGTGGCCGCTGCAGAGCACAGCGGCGCCCTCTGGTGCGCTCGGGAAGAGAGGGGGAGGGAGCCAGAGGAAAGGAGGAGCTGCGGGTGTGAGAGAGAGGTCAGTGGGGCGCGTCGCGTCGTCTGGAGCCGTCCGGGGCGTCGGCAGAAGTAGGAGGTGGCTCGGGCGCGCGCCTGGAGAACGCGACTCTCGTCCTTCTGGCGAGAGGAGGGAGATGACTGGCATCGGCCAGTTGCACTGGGCCGTGCTGGGCCAGGCCAGGTGGGCGCCAGGTTAGTTTCTTTTCTCTCTCTCTCTTTTCTGTTTTCTATTTATTCTGTTTTGTTTTGATTTAGTAAAATACTAAACCATTTTATAAAATCCTGGAAATAATTAGGGGTGCTGTCTGAATTATTCTAGTGACCCATAACAACTTCCAACATTTTTGGAGCACCTAACATATATATAGCATTTAAATAGCTCCAATTCAAATATGTTTGAATTAATTCAAAGCCCAAATATGTCCTACAAAAATGTAAACCATTTTTGGTAAATGCTTCCACCTCAATCCAGAAATGTTGAACATTTTTAGAGGGCATTTTGAGTTCAATGAAAAAGATTTTATTTTGACCCTAGTTGAATTCATTTGGTGCTAGGGTTTAAGCATCCCCATTTCAAGATTAATTAAAATTGAAAATGATGCATGGATGCAATGCCACTAATTACAAGAAGATTTCTAGGGCTGTGACAGCAACCCCGGAGTGACAATAGTCGGGACACTTCCCGATGATGACTGTAGTTTGAGGAATTCATGTATTCACTAAGTGCTAATGCTTTGGTTTGGTACTTTGTTAAAAGGAGGCATCAATATCCCTTAGTTTCCAATAGAACCCCGCTGCCATGGGAGGGTAGGACAAAAGATGCCATGCAAGTTCTTTTCCATAAGCATGTATGACTATATTCAAAATACATGCCTACATTATATTGATGAATTGGAGCTAGTTCTGTGTCACCCTATGTTATAACTGTTGCATGATGAATGCCATCCGACATAATTATCAATTATTGATCCATTGCCTACGAGCTCATTTCATATTGATCTTTGCTTAGTTACTTTTCCGTTGCCACTGTTACGATTCCTACAAAACTGCTACTGTACTTTTGCCTCTATTACCGTTACTTCCATACTACTTTGCTACTAAATACTTTGCTGTAGATATTAAGTCTTTCATGTGTGCTTGAATTGACAACTCAGCTGCTAATACTTGGGAATATTCTTTGGCTTCCCTTGTGTCAAATCAATAAATTTGGGTTGAATACTCTACCCTCGAAAACTGTTGCGATCCCCTATGCCTGTGGGTTATCACCGGCCTCTTGTAGCTTGTGGACCTCCTAAACGATGAACGACTCCTTCTCCAGGGCTTGTCGTCGTGCCTTCTGCTTCACCAGGCGCACCAGGGCACACCATCAGGTGGTGCTCGATTACTCCTCACGAGACGCGGACCAACTCCGTTGCCTGCCATGCAAACACATCCTTGTTCACACAGAGGATGTGATAGAGGCGAGGGGCCAGATCTTTCGATGAGATGGTGGCTATCGTTTTGGTGGAAGTCGACTTTGACAATCCAACTACGAACGTGTGAGAAGTTATTGACCACGCCGGAGCACAATCAACCTGACCACGAGGGTCTATTTCCTGCAAGCAACGAAGAACAAGCAAGAAATTGAAATTGCAATCTGGATATTGCGAATATAAGAGGAAAGCTTTATTGATGAAGGTGGGGTTCTGTGACGCCTTTGTCTGGTTGTTGAACACAAACAAAGTACGCAAAGTTGCAGCTCTGGCGAACTTTAATCTAAACAAAACCCAACGTCCAAACGATGCCCTAAGGGTTGTATATATGGAGGAGAGAGGGGGGAATTTCGTGGCCCTTGGAGGAGGGGTCCAAAACCAACCCTAACTCTTGTTTCCCCACATATGCGGACTCTAAAAACAGCCTATAATCAAGTATTTCGAAATTACATGGGCCTGCCCCAAAAATAAGGTGACGCAGCACCTAGGATAGCCTCTGGACGAAATTTATGAAGTGGCATCTTGTATATTTCGTCCAAGGCTTCATGCACTCATTATGGTGGCTTCAAAGTCCTGGAATCATCACTTGTAACTCCGTTCTTGTTCCCATTGCACATGCCATCATCTCCATGCTTGAACTTGCTCCAAGGTTCATCTTTCTTGTCCAAGCTAGGCCCTTCATTTGTAAGCAAAACAAATGTATCCAATTTAGGCAGCATCATATTCTCATGAACATTAGAATCGTTACCAAGAAACGAAAGTACCTGATAATTCAATTGGTGTGCGCGAGCTCTAGTAATTGGTCTAGTATGTATAATAGCAGGGGTTGTGGGTGTAACAATGGTATTGACGTCCTCATCATCCTCCCCTTCTTGAAATGAAGTCGTCCTCAACGAAAGCTCATCTTCCTCACCCAAATAAGGCTTCAAATCTGCAATGTTAAAAGTGGGACTAACCCCAAAATCTGCAGGCAGCTCAAGTTTATATGCATTATCATTTATTTTCTCTAACACCTTAAAAGGACCATCAGCACATGGCATTAGCTTTGATTTGCGCAAATTAGGAAATCTATCCTTACACAAATGTAACCAAACAAGATCTCGAGGTGCAAACACAACATGTTTTCTACCCTTATCTCCAGCAAGTTTATATTTAGCATTCATACGCTCAATGTTTTCCTTAGTTAACTCATGCATTTTTAAAATCAATTCATCACGTTCTTTAGCATCAAAATTAACCTTCTCCGAAGATGGAAGAGGCAACAAATCAATAGGTGCACGAGGTAGGAAACCATACACAATTTCAAAAGGGCACATCTTAGTAGTAGAATGCTATGAATGATTATAAGCAAATTCAATATTAGGCAAGCATTCTTCCCATATTTTCTTATTATTCTTCAAAATAGCCCTAAGCATAGTAGACAATGTCCTATTGACTATTTCAGTTTGTCCATCAGTTTGGGGTGACAAGTAGTACTAAAAAGCAGTTTAGTCCCCAACTTAGCCCATAAAAATCTACAAAAGTGGCTAAGAAATTTAGTATCACGATCTGAAACAATAGTATTTGGCACACCATGCAAGCGAATAATTTCACGAAAGAACAAATCAGCAACATTAACAGCATCATCGCTTTTATGACATGGTATAAAGTGTGCCATTTTCGAGAACCTATCCACGACAACAAATATGCTATCCCTCCCCTTCTTTGTTAGAGGTAAACCTAAAACAAAGTCCATAGATATATCCTCCCAAGGAACACTAGGTACTGGCAAAGGCATATATAAACCATAAGGATTGAGTCATGACTTAGCTTTTTGACATGTAGTGCAGCGGGTAACAAAACGCTCAACATCCCGTCTCATCTTTGGCCAAAAGAAATGTGTAGCAAGTATGTCCTCCGTCTTCTTCACGCCAAAGTGTCCCATTAATCCTCCTCCATGCGCCTCCTGCAACAACAAAAGACGAACAGAGCTAGCTGGAATGCATATCTTGTTAGCACGGAACACAAATCCATCATTAATGACAAACTTGTTCCATGTTCTTCCTTCTTTACAATTATGCATTACATCTTTAAAATCAGCATCATGCACATATTGATCTTTGATGGTCTCCAAACCAAATATTTTGAAGTCAAGTTGTGAAAGCATAGTATAGCGACGAGACAATGCATCAACAATAACATTTTCTTTACCCTTCTTGTGTTTAATGACATAAGGGAAAGTCTCAATGAATTCAACTCATGTAGCATGTCTACGATTCAGTTTAGCTTGACTTTTAATATGTTTCAACGATTCATGATCAGAATGTATAACAAATTCTTTGGGCCATAAATAATGTTTCCATGTTTCTAAAGTCCGAACAAGAGCATATAATTCTTTATCATAAGTAGAATAATTCAGACTAGGCCCACTCAATTTTCCATAAAAGTATGCAACAGGTTTGCCATCTTGTAATAACACACCTCCTAAGCCAATTCCACTAGCATCACATTCAATCTCAAAAGTCCTATTAAAATAAGGAAGTTGGAGTAAAGGAGCATGTGTCAACTTATCTTTCAATACCGTGAAGGCTTCTTCCTGTGTGGTACCCTAAACAAAAGGTACATCCTTCTTTGTAAGCTCATTGAGAGGTGCAGCAATGGTGCTGAAATCTCCCACAAAATGCCTATAGAATCCAGCGAGGCCAAGAAAACTCCTCACTTGTGTGACCGTTTTGGGCTGCGACCAACTCTCAATAGCTTCAATCTTGGCTTTATCAACTTCAATTCCCTGTGGAGTAACAACATAGCCAAGAAAAGATACTCGGTCGGTGCAGAAGGTGCACTTCCCAAGGTTACCAAACAAACGTGCATCACGTAGAGCAGTAAAAACAGCACGTAAATGTTCCAAATGTTCCTCCAAAGATTTGCTATAAATCAATATGTCATCAAAGTAAACTACCACAAATCGTCTAATGAAAGCACGTAAAACTTCATTCATTAATCTCATGAAAGTACTAGGTGCATTACTTAACCCAAAAGGCATGACTAACCACTCATATAATCCAAACTTAGTTTTAAATGGTGTGTTCCATTCATCTCCCAATTTCATACGAATTTGATGGTATCCACTACACAATTCAACTTTGGAGAATATTGTAGAGCCACTGAATTCATCAAGCATATCATCTAGCCTAGGAATAGGATGACGATAATAAATAGTAATATTATTAATGCCTCTACAATCAACGCACATACACGACGTACCATCCTTTTTTGGCACTAAAATGGTAGGAACAACACAAGGGCTAAGGGATTCGCGTATAACCTTTGTCGAGCAGCTCCTGTACTTGACGCATAATCTCCTTCGTCTCCTCTGGATTGGTACGGTATGGCGCACGGATGGGTAATGATGCACCGGGAATTAAGTCAATTTGATGCCCAATCCCACGAATAGGTGGTAATCCTAGTGGCACGTCTTGTGGAAAGACGTCAGCGAACTCCTGCAAAATGTTAGTGACAGCAGGAGGCAAAGAGGAAGGCATGTCCTCAAATGAAAATAATGCCCCTTTGCACACAATAGCATAGCAAACAGATTTGCTAACATCTAGATCATCAATTTCAGATTTGGTGGCAAGTAAACATGCACTTTTCAATTTAATTTCAGAAGCAACACTAGATGGTTTATTATTAGGCTTCATTTATTGCTCAAATTCTTTTGCCACAATCTGATTTTCACTCTTATTTTGCTCCTATTTTGCTTTATTAGCTCTATTAATATCATCTTTCAAAATGGAATCAGGATTCATAGGAAGCAAAGTAATATTTTTATCCTTATGAACAAGAGTATACTGATTGTTTCTACCATGGTGTACAAATTTTTTATCAAATTGTCATGGTCTACCAAGTAATAAGGAACATGCTTGCATGGGTACCACATCACAATCAACATAATCAGCATATGTAGAGATACTAAAATGCACATGAACAGTACGTGTTACCTTAACCTTGCCGCTGTTGTTGAACCATTGGATGTAGTAAGGATGTGGATGTGGTCTTGTGGTGAGAGATAGCTTCTCCACCATCTCCATGCTAGCCAAGTTGTTGCAGCTCCCTCCATCCATGATGACACGAACAGAACGTTCCTTCACAACTCCCTTTGTATGGAACAAATTATGCCTCTGATTTTGCTCAGCTTGTGTAACCTGCACACTCAAAACACGTAGAGCAACTAAACATTCATACCTGTCAGCATCTTCAGCAGCCATGTATTGTGTCTCATGATCAGAATCATCTCCACCGTGTTCTTCATGTGTAAGAAGAGCCAAAGTCTCCTCATCATAGTCACTAGCGGACTCATACCCACCATCCTTAGTAGCAATCATCACACGCTGAGATTTGCATTCTATCGCAAAATGTCCTCTTCCCTTACAACAATGACAAATAATATCACTTGTGTGCCCTGTTAATGCCATGGAAGAAGAAGAGCTCTGCGCAGGCCCGACAGGTGTGCTCTTGGCAGATAGTGGTGGTTGTGCCTACTTTCGTGTATCACGGCCGGAGGAGGCACCTGATGGAGGTGCTGGTGTAGTGGAAGTAGAGGATGCACGTGGTGTCCATGATGAAGATCGACCTGCAGAAAAGTTAGTTCGCACCAATGCCTGTCGATCCTGCACTTCACGTTCAGCTTTACAAGCAAGATGGAATAAACGAGTGATATTAGTATACTCCTTATACTCTAGAATGGTCTGAATCTCTCTATTTAATCCACCCATAAAACATGCAAGCATAGCTTCATTCTCCTCAACAATACCACATCTAATCATGCCAGTTTATAATTCCTGATAATATTCTGCTACAGAATTTTTTCCTTGTCTTAAGCACTGCAATTTTTGAAGTAATTCACGTTGATAATAAGGTGGAACCCAACGAGTACGCATAGCAGCTTTCAAAGCAGCCCAAGTAGCTGGAATGGGATATAATATACAATGTTCAGACCACCAAACACATGCAAAACTAGTGAAAGCAAAAACAGTAGCAGGAATACGTCTCTCCTCAGCATATTGTAAACATGTAAAACGTTGTTCAGTTTCTAACTCCCAGTAAGATATATATCAGGAACATATCTACCCTCAAATGGTCGAATATTCAATTTCAGTTTAGGAAGATGGTCATGATCTCGTACCTCGGGTGGTGGTGCAGCCCTACCGTTGCGATGATATGCATGAGGACGACCTAGTTGTGGTGGTGCTGGTGGTTGCACGTAGTTCTAATTTTGATCAACCTCATCCTTGTAATGGACCTCCACCTCTGTAGTAGCAGCAGGAGCTACAGAAGCACCAACAGTAGGTACAGCAGCACCAGAAGTTTGACCAGGATCAATGGGAACACGATGTGCTCGTCCCACTTGATTTGGAAGACGATGTTGTTGTTATTGTAGAGGTGCGACAGGTGCACCGGGCGGTGGAAGATGCGCGAGCAATTCATTAAACTTGTTGTCGAGCTTTGTTTTGAACGCCTTCTCAATGCCATCTATCTTCTCCATGGCCTCTTCAAATCTATTTAGCACATCTTCCACCTGCCCACTCATCATTTGCTGAAACTTATCATGTAACTCCTTGTTTGTCATGTTCTCCCAGTCAGTCTCGTTGGCTTGTGATCCTGCCATGGTTAGTAGCAATAGAAACACACAAGAATATGATCCTACAGACTACTCGGAAGTGGTGGATAGTCACAAATCCATCAAGCGAATCTCAAATTCTTACCAGTTATTACCAAGCAGTAGGTGGTGATCAGCAACCGTTATAGTAAAAACTCTCAAAGCTTGGATAGAGCGATTACCAGGGAGAGTCAAATGAATGACGTAGATGTATGTGGAGCTGCGAAGGCTTATAATATGGTAGCAAAAAGGGTCAACAATAATCAATTCAGATATGCAAAGTTGAATAAACGCTCAACGACGGTACTGTGCTGGTCATAGGCTAGACCGTACTAGAGACGTGAGCCTAGAACACTAACAAAATCACAGCGCTGCAGGTAAACAAGGGAGGAGCACACTCTAATTTTTTTACTTTTTCACTTTTTTTGCACTTTTTCTCTTTTTTTATTGCTCTGCAACATTTTTTTTGACAAGTCTACAAATGTCCTAAAAACTGCCTAGCCAGAATTTTCCAGACTTAGTTTTTTTTTGAAACTGGAACTATTATTCTTCTGCGGATGGCTCGGAAGTTGGGGAGTCCTACTCTGTCACGACTCGGAGTATCGCGTGATCTAGAAATCGAAAACAAAGCAATAATTACTGGACTCGGACTAGGACTGGTGGCGGAGATGAATCTGGTGTAACTCAGACTAGTGGCGGATATATGTTGCAGGTGGACTCAGATTGGCGTGATGGCGACTGATATTTGGTGGCGTATATGGACTCGGATTGGCGGTGAATATGTGGTGGTGGTATATGGCAGTGGCGATGAAGTTGGTGCGGTGGTGGTATATGGCAACAACGATGATGATGATGATGCGGTGGTGATATATGGCAGCGGCGACGTGACAACCTGTGAACAAAACTCGAAACTCTAAAGGACTAGACGCTAAGACCAGCAACTTGACATGACGATGCAACCGTAAATTCAACAAAGCAAATACAGAAAAGATTATGCAAAGGCTCAGATTGGTTCGGATAGGATGAACTAACCCTAATTTTTTTGGCTTTTTCGTGGACTATAGGTATGAAGAACAGACTCGATCTAAACTACGAAGAACTGTAAAATCTCACCGAGCAACCTGGAAATCGGGTACCACTTGATAGAGGCGAGGGGCCCAATCTTTCGATGAGATGGTGGCTATCGTTTTGGTGGAAGTCGCCTTTGACGATCCGACTACGAACGTGCGAGGACGTCGCGCCTTAGCAATCGCTAAACCAACTCCGAGAGGTTATTGACCACGCCGAAGCACGATCAACCTGACCATGAGGGTCTATTTCCTGCAAGCAACAGAGAACAAGCAAGAAATTGAAATTGCGATCTGGATATTGTGAATATAAGAGGAAAGCTTTATTGATGAAGGTGAGGTTCTGTGACGCCTTTGTCTGGTTGTTGAACACAAACAAAGTACGCGAAGTTGCAGCTATGGCGAACTTTAATCTAAACAAAACCCAAAGTCTAAACGATGCCCTAAGGGTTGTATATATGGAGGAGAGAGGGGGTAATTTCGTGGCCCTTGGAGGAGGGGTCCAAAACCAACCCTAACTCTTGTTTCCCCACATGTACGGACTCTAAAAACAGCCTATAATCAAGTATTTCGAAATTACATGGGCCTGGCCCAAAAATAAGGTGACGCGGCACCTAGGATAGCCTATGGACAAAATTTATAAAGTGGCATCTTGTATGTTTCGTCCAAGGCTTCATGAACTCATTATGGTGGCTTCAAAGTCCTGGAATCATCACTTGTAACTCCGTTCTTGTTCCCATTGCGCATGCCATCATCTCCATGCTTGAACTTGCTCTAAGGTTCATCTTTCTTGTCCAAGCTAGGCCCTTCTTTTATAAGCAAAACAAATGTATCCAATTTAGGTAGCATCATATTCTCATGAACATTAGAATCGCTACCAAGAAATGAAAGCACCTGATAATTCAATTGGCGTGCGTGAGCTCTAGTAATTGGTCCAGTATGTATAACATCAGGGGCTGTGGGTGTAACAATGGTATTGATATCCTCACCAGGAAGCTGACCGGCGCTTCTTCCTGGTCCCAGGGAAGGCTGGCCCCTATGGTGAAGGTGGGGCCTGATCCCCCATCATTGTCGACCGACACCTACTTCATCTCGGCCCAATCCTGGGAGAACAACTGCTTCTTCTTCGCTGGCACGACCTCCAGGACCTCTGGAGCGCCCCCCGCGTCTGGCCGCGCGACCGTCGTGGCCTTGAAAGCGAGCTTGAGGGCCATGAGCGTATCCTTGGTGTCCCCCGCCAAGGTGAGGACACAACCGCTTCCCGGCATCTTCATGATGTTGTAGTCGGGGTGAGTCGCTGCCATGAACTTGGCGAGGGCCGGATACCCGAAAATCACATTGTACGGGACGCCGATGCGGGTGACGTCGAAGTCGATGAGCTCGGTGCGGTAGTTGTTGTGCATACCAAAGGTGACGGGGAGGTGGATCTGTCCCAGTGGGAGGATGGAGCCGTCGGTTACCCCCGAAAAAGGCCTGGTGGGGAGGAGCCGATCGTAAGGCACATGGAGCCGGCCGAAGGCTTCCACAGAGAGGACATTGAGACCGGCGCCGCCGTCGACGAGGGTCGTAGTGACGGCAACATTGCAGATGGTGGGGTGTAGGGCATGGGGAGCACACCGGCGCCGACCGTGGTCTTGGGGTGGTCCCTGGAGTCGAAGACAAGG